>NW_021319113.1:296861-339640 GCF_001605985.2 Dendrobium catenatum | reverse complement strand
TTTTCATAATATATATATATATATATATATACACTTAAATAATGATCAAAAAAGTAATTTTTCTCTTATTTTTGAGAATTTATTAAAAAAAATAGTTCAAAAAAGTACTGAAATAGTGCCTGAATCAATGCCTGAAAATATCTAAATCATCTTTATCTAAAGGCCCTTGTGATTCTTCATATTTGCATCCATGCCATGCATTTCTATGGATTAAAAGGGGGTGAATTTTGATAAAATATTCAACCAATGAGCTTCCTAATCACACTCTAATTGTACTCATTATTAGTAAAATTATACCATTAATCCTTTTTAATATTGATAGAGTTTGATTAGGAGCTCAAAACTAGAATATAGTTCTCTATTTTTTCCCCATTTTATTTGAACCATCCTATTCAGAAACAAAGATTTTTTGAGATGAGAAATTATTATTTCAAACCATTCATAAAAATTTAAAAAATAATTATAAGAAAAAATATTATTAGAGAAATATTTATAAACTAACAGTATCTCTTATTAAAAATTATAGGATTAAGGAGAAGATTATTGATGGAAGATTAAGGCTTCGTTTGGGATAGATTTTGGCCACTATTTTTTTCGTTACTTCCAATATATTTTTATACTAGAAACTGCTTTAGAAAGCAGTAAGAAAACTGTCATAAACAAAGCCTACAAAATATTTAATGTTTAATTTTACATCCTCATTTGAGGAAATATGTTGTTCCTAAATCGATTCCAGTATCTGCTGATAATGACCCTATTATCATGAAAAATTCTGATAATATTGCTTTGAATGATCATAATGTGGTGCTTGATAATGTGCTTTAGGAAACGAGTTATTGGCCTCTCCTACTATACCGTTAATTGAAGGCATGTGTGTTAATAATAAGGTTGACTCTCCTATGGTTACTCCTATTTCTAATTCTTTCAATTTCTTGGAAAGTCGGGGTAACAATTTGGAAAAATCAGGATCTATGTCTGATATTTTTGGTAAGCAATTAGTCTCTTCTTCTAATGATATTAGTAAGCTAGTTGATGGATGTGTTGACGTGGACAATATCGTGCCTTTTACATCTAAACATATATATGACTTATAGTAATATTTCTTTTGATGGGCTGGATGTTGCTAATTGAACCTCTATTATTGATTTACATGTTTCTCCGATGCACGATGTTTCGTGTGTTAATTTGGAGCATTTTGATGACCCTATAGATCACTCCAATTGGATGGAGGATTTATTGGGTCATATGTGTTGTGATGGTGATCCCTATAGGAGTTGTCCTAATGTGTCTTTAGAGGATTTTGATTTGAATGTGGTGAAAATTGATAGATTTGGATTCTCTATGGAGTTAGGAAAGAAAAATAAGAAGAATACTTTGAGTTGCTGATAATGCTGGTGGGTGGTTCTTTATGGGCTTCTCTTTTCCCTTGTTAGATCCTTTTCCTGGTTGATTTTTGGTGCTCCATTGTACATCTAGTTTTAAACTTCTTTTTTAGGGTTGGCTTCTGGCCTCCCTTTTTTTTCCTCTTTTTCTATTGCTTTTTGTAATAGATATGATCATTTGCTCTTAGGTTCTGCTTCAAATGTTGTATAAATGTAAGCTTTTGTTCCTTTAAAGACTTGTACCTATCTTTTATAATTAAGGTGTGTTTTAACCAAAAAAAAGGAGAGATATTCATTAAAAAAAAATTAAAATATTCAGTCATAATTGTATTGATCTTTGTTTATGCCATTTTGTTAAAGAAAACTTCAGTGATTTCGGAATTCATAGTTCTAAGATTTTTAGAAAATTATTTTTGAAATTAGGGTTTATGATTTGAATTGGATTCTTGCATTAACTACAATATTTGATGGAAAATTTTCAAAAATCTTATTTAATCCTTGGAATTGAGACAAGCTTGCTAGAATTATCATTGTACATCATCTACCTATTATAAGCCTTTCACATGAAAAGTGTGATGTGGATTCCGCACATAATATTTTTTCTTTTGAAAAGGGAGACAGCGGGAAAAAAATTATACCAGCATATCTTAATAAAAATTAAATCAATATGTGCTTGAAAAATTTTATATTTACTTTAACATTAATGTTATATAAATTCAAACTTAATCGAGTTGCATATTGAATAATAATATATTTATGATATGAAAAAAATGAAAAGGTCAATAATTAAATTTGTTAACTTATATATTAAAAATAAGAAATATTTAGGAGTAATTTCTAATAGATGTGAGTGTTACTTAAAGTTTAAAATTAATGAATTTTTTGTACTTTAATAAAATAAAAAAAAAATATTTAAATTATTGGTATATGTATTATATGAGAATAATAAGCCAATTTGCTAAATTAATCTATAAATTAGATGAAAATATCAAATTCTAGCATTCTATTACATTAGATATATGTTTATTTATGTAAAATCATATATCCCAACTAAAAAATAATAATATTGAAAGGTTAACATCAAAGCAAAGCAATGGAGAATATCAAATTAATTTTTTTAATGAATTAAGCTTATGTATAAGGCCTTATTTTAATCCAGACTTCTGACCTAATTTTTTTTTTTTAATTGAAGCTAAGTGTTTAAAGCTGATTTTGATCTGAGAAAAAATTTACTTCATATAAAATTTAAGCTTACAATGGTTTTTTTTTTAATGTACTAAAGTTAAAGGTTTTCATTATTATAACTCACAATTTGTAAAATTATCAATTTTTTTCTATATGCATTAACTTAATAGGTTGTTAATTATAACACTATGAAAACACATTTATTATTAATTAATTATATTTTAAGCTTTTTTCTTTTTTAGTTTTTAAAGCACTTTTCTTAGCTGCACTTTCAAAAATATTTTTTCAAGACAAAAAATATGTTGTTAAAAGCACTTTTTCTAACTATTTTTCTTACCATGAATACAGTTGAAAACTATTCTGAATAAAGCCTTAGGATTTGTTTGGATGGAAGTGGTGTTTCATAAAGTTGGTTGCGAAATTCTGTGGATAAAACAACATTGTCATTATAGTTGCAGAAAGCCGCTTTCCATCACAGAAATTTTTGCAAAGCAATGAGAAAGCAGCAAGAAAATATCAGTCAAACAAAATTATAATTGTCGTATGAAAAATAAGCAGCCCGAAAGCTATTCCAAACAGACCCTTACTATGTTGTTAATTATCACAATATGAAAAGCACATTTATGATTAATTATACAAACTAAACAAAAATAATTTTGTGAAGTTTCTCTTTACATTTGCTTTAAAAATTTTCTTAACTATTTTAATTAGTATAAAATGCATCTTAAAGACAAGAGTACATTTTTTTTTAATAACTAAAAATATTAATATAAAGCAACACACAAATCAAGAAGTAAATAACAAAATGAAACAAAACAAACTAAATTAATCAGGCAAAAAAATAAATAAAATTTTATTTGATAAAGAGGTGAATAAAATTAATTATAATAATCATGATTACAAAATATAATTATATATTCCAACTTGCTATACTTCTATCATTATGCTCACTTGTTCTTATGGTAAAGAACTCAAATTCAAGTCTGGTCTTATATAATGATTTAATCTATTCATTGACTCTAATTGTAAAGTTAATGAGTCAGATACAAACTTTATGCTTTTTTTAATAAATAAAAATATAATTAAATCTATATATGTCATTGTTATAAGATGTAGTTAGATTGATGACTCCATTAATTATTATAATCATTATTTAAATATTTATTTCTCCTAAGGGCTTATGTCAATGCCTTTAATTAGATTGAAAATATATTTTAAAAAAATTATAGTTTTGAAAATAAAGTCAAACTATTAAATTATTTTTTAGAGGGTTTATCAATTTTAAAGTCAATATTATTTTTTAATTACATCAAATTAAATGATAAATTTAACAATTTTTTTTAAATATATTACTCATTTTGAAGTATTTAATTTCCTTCAGTTAACATAAGTATGCAATTAATTAAAACTAATTGTTCTATGCGTACGCCGAACGCAACTCTACGTCCGGATGTCACAGTACAGAGCAGTACCGAGCCGAGGTATAGTAAAAAGGTGGCGTGATACATTTTTATTGATCTCCAGACGGCGTTTGGCGCCCGCACAGAATAATTTTTCCTACTATTTCCTATTTTATTTATTTAGGATAGTTTTTTTCACTACTTTGCTTTTCAGACCTCAACCCTAATTTTGTGCGAGTACTGTTTTTCAGAAATTTATGTGTACAAAATTGTCTTTTACAATCAAATTAGCAAATTTGTGGTAGCTGTAAGAAAGTAAGTTTTCCAAATTTTTAAAATATTTATATTTATAATATCCATAGCAACTTCCAAACTTCCCCTATAATAACTTAAGAATCATCTTTATAAAATATTATAGCAGTCCCAAACAGACTCTAAGCTATTCATTAAATATATATATTTTACCTTTTCTTGGTGAAATAGTAATTGGCTTTCAGTTAAACAGAATAAATAGAATATCACATTAGAATCAAAGCATAGTGTTGTCATTAAAATGGTTTTATATATTTTCTCTACTTCTGTTGAACTATTCTTTTATTGACATTTGTATTAACTTAGAAAAAAAAATATTTAGTGGTCATATATTTACATGCTTGACAATTTCACATTGCTTTGTGAATTACAACTAATGAATATAATTAAGAGCTAATCAAAATAATTAACAAAAAGGAAGCATAAGTTAATTATCAATTAACTATTTAAAGTATAATTAGCCTTCCAATTTAAACAAACCAACTTCCAAAAACTTTAATTATATTTTTGGGATTTAGGGTTTAGGGTACATTTGTTGGCCCCTTCTATCTTCTTTCAAGATGAATGGAATCAAATTGGTTGGCAAAGCCAAGGAAGAAAGATCCAGACTCCAATGCAAAGCTAGACCAATAACATAACAAAAATAATTAACTAGCTTGTTTGATCTCCTAATCACATTTCACAAATGAGAACATAAAAATAAATTTTCTTAAGTTACTAATGGTAATTTTAGATTTTTTTAAAGAAAAGTTGAATATCTATCATATTTTTAGAGATTTGATACATAAGTTTTTCTATGTAAGATATGCATTTCCATTAGCTAGGTAATATATGATGAGCAATGTATATCCAATCTATAAAGGTAATATATATATTTTTTTTAAAATAAAACTTACTCAACTCTAATTGATGAGTTAATTTTAGTATTGGATTGCTCTCAAGAAAAAGATTAAATAAATACTAAAATTTTACTTAATCATTCAATAAATGTGTTATACCTACTGTTACTTGCGTCCAGAAACCAGTGTTATCTAACGTCAAACATCTAATGTTTGAAATCATCAAATTCCTAATCACGCTACAAATTTATCATCATATCATATTGTCATTCAATCAGCATCTAACTCTTTATTATCATTAACATCAAAACATGTATCATTTATCCATCCCATATGAAGGATCTTCCTCCTAGTATAAACAAATATAGGTTTTCTATATTATAAATATTTCTTCACCAATTCTATTAAGGGAGTTTCCCTTTTCACTAATAAGTTTTACTAGTGAATATTATTTTTATTAGAAAAGGCTCCATGAATTTTCCTTCATAATAACTTTTGTATTCCTTTATATATTACAAATAAGTTTTGATTTTTTGTGTTGTAAAGATGGCTTCTTCAATTTTGTAGAGGGGCATCTACTTTAACTAAAGGCTTGATTAGTACTACTGATGCTCTTTTGTTTAGTCAATACCTCATAATTATCCTCAATGAACTTTCCATGTAAACAATCTAACATTCCATATTATTTCTACAATTTACTATGACATCAAAGCTGAGCTGCTTAATCCTGTCAACTTCAAGCTAGATTAATTTCATATGGTAGTTAGTATGGCTATATATGTGTAATGTTCCTTATGTTGGGTGCAGCCTATTTTGTTGCTACATTTGTCTATAAATATATAGCTAATGCTTATAATAGAGGATGATTAATAAGATTTGAGTTGAGATTTGTTTCATTAATGCATCCTGAAGCGTATTCATATGATGGTTTCTTTCCAAGAAAGAATTCTTGGAGTTGTGTCGAACTACGCCGGATCATCATTGAGCTCCTCTCTTGTCCGGTGTCATACTATAATATGAACATTCATTAGAAACTAAGATGCACACAACATCCTCCACATTATTTAATTAACTTCAAATTCTTATACATACTCTTTTAAGAACTGTCTGAAAGCAACAATTTCAACTTGATGAACACACCATGTGCTTGTCCTTACAAAAGCCAAGCACTTGTGTTATTGTTCTATCATTATATGCACAATTCCAGTAGTTCCTTGTTCATTTCCTAATTAACAAAAACTTTATGACATTTGAACAGTATTTTGGAATAATTGCTTAGCACTAAATAACATAATGGTTTTTCATGATCAACCGCTCAATCAAAAGCTTTCAGTATGAAAATTAATGAGTTACAATGTAATAAACATCAATAAACAACAGAGGTCTGAAGTCCGAATAAGCAATAAACATCAATAAAAGCAGGGTAGATTGTTGTCAAAATAGATGCAATAGGGGGAAACATAGAAAAACAAATGGTTCACCAATTTCATCTCAATCTCAACCAGCTGCAGTAGTCTTCAATCTTAATGTCATCATCCATTCAGATTAATGTCCACTCATATTCACTTGGATCGAGTTGATTAAGGTTTCATTTGGGACGGCTTTCTTACTGCTTTTTAAAGCAATTTTTAATAGAAAAATTAAAAGTTTTATACTAAAAAACTGTTTTAAAAAGCAGTAAGAAAGTTGTGCCAAACAAAACCTAAATCGTCTCAAAAACTTGGACCAGTTTTTAATAAAAAATCATTAGCCAAGAACCAACTCTGAACTCGCCTGAAGGTCTCAATTCAACCGAGATAGGATTGTTGAGTCTAGTGAATAGGTTGTTAAACCTAAGTTAATGTCCCAAGGCTAACCAAGAGGGGGGTGAATTGGTAATTTAAAAATTATACTTATACTCTTGGATTTTTAGAAAACCTTTTTAATTATTAATGCAAGTTAAATTTAAAGTTTAAAAAATAAACTTTTCAACCAGAGTAAACAACTTGCAATGAAATTAAATGCGGAAGAAAAATAAGAAAGAACACACCAGATTTATAGTGGTTCGATCAAATCTTGACCTACGTCCACTCCCCGGAGGCACCCTCCGAGTATTGCACTAATACCACAAAGTGACTCTCCTTTTGCCCCCAACGCAAGGCTGAGAAGCCTATACAAAATCACTTTCACCTTCCCCAGTGCGGCGGAGTAGCCGGGTTCTTTGACACCAAAGAGATCTTCTTCTAGCCAAAACTTCCCTCAAGACGATCCTTGAATCCGATGGTACTGAGGTGCAAGTTCGCCGGAGCAACCGTGTGAATATCCCCTCCACACTCCCTTGAAATCCCCTCCAAGGATCTTCTCCCTCTCAAACTCCACCCTTTCCTCTCTCCTTTTCAAGTTCTCTGTTCTAGTTTTCTCCAAAAGAACGAAGACACAATGACTGTCAAAGATACACTTTGTCGTCCTTTTACACTCTCCAAGTGTCGGCAGAGAACCGGACCGATGTTGTTGAACTTCACTTGATAGCCTTCAAAGGAGATGGTCAGAAACAAAGAGATCTTCTTCTTCAAGTAAGCTTGTGAATCCCTCACAAACCCCTCACTTGATCTCTCACTCTTCACTCTTATAATATCTCCCAAACACTCACACTTAATGATCCTTGTCAAGAGAAAATAACTCCAAAGGTACTCGTAATAGTTTATAGGAGTCCTTATATAGAAAAGAAAAGAAAAACAGTCCAAAAAACTGCTAAA
The DNA here is from genome assembly GCF_001605985.2 of Dendrobium catenatum. Classification (NCBI taxonomy): domain Eukaryota; kingdom Viridiplantae; phylum Streptophyta; class Magnoliopsida; order Asparagales; family Orchidaceae; genus Dendrobium; species Dendrobium catenatum. Next base: position 331,787 of record NW_021319113.1, on the reverse strand, counting down.
ATCATGTTTTTCTGCGCACTGGATCGTCCCGTACGAACCTGAGTTAGTACGGACGAACTGTGTAAAAAAGTGTCCCGTATGAACCATTTGTGCATCAGTACGAGCCAATTTCGTCCTGGGACGAAATAGGTTCGTCCCGGGATGAAATATTTCGTCCGGTACGAACGGTTATATCAAAGGTCGGTTCCGAAAACTGCAGAACATTGCCAGAAACTGCCATAGTCGGTTCCCTTCGTCCTAGATGATCATAACTTAGAAAAAATATTTTTCTTCAGTTCCTATTCATTCCATTGTTTTTAAGAGGAGATAACTGACCTAATCGTCCTGTACGAACTATGTTCGTCCCGTACGATCAGTATAAAATATTTAAGATCTCCTTAAGTGTGTGTGTGTTTTAATTCACTCAATTTACAATCACTTCCTTTCAAATTTATTTCAAAGAAAAGTACAAGCTTCAAATCATAGAGTATTTCATGATGAATTGATTTTGAAGTCTTCGTTTGTCTAGAGTTCGATTGTCCTGAAATGTTAGTCCACACAAGAGCAAAAACAAATCTTTCAAAAAATGTTAGGATATAACAACACATAAAACAATAATATTTGGAATCATCAAAATTATACAAGTTGCAAGAATGTAAAACATGCGAATAACAACTTTCCTAACAAGGATTTCATCCACTTAAACTATGATTAGTTTTAAGTCGCCCTATAATACCACACTATTGAATTTGCCACCAAAGATACCTGCTCAAATAGGCTTTTCACTCAAAGCACTCAACCAGAATAGTCGCCCACTGCACAACTAGTTATACATCGAGGAAAGAAAACAACAAGATACAGTAGGATCTTCAATTGGAGAGGAAGATCCTGCTCTCCCAATCTCTGGCCGGAGACTAGAGCCCAAGCAAAACCAAAAGAAACAACAAAGTCTGCAAAATACATCATAACCCTAACCCTATAATATAAATTACTACTTAAAGCTAAAGCAAACAACAAATCCCTAAACAGCCTTCAGAATTTGAAATTTCCCTCCCAAATCCTTCTTAATTAAAGTCATAACACCCTAATTAAGAGGGCTAGACCCCACCCCATCCCTATACATCAAGCGCCTGGAATAGACCCGAACGGGTTAGAACCAGTTCAGCCGGCTCCTCAAGAGCCGGTCTAGCAGCATCCAAAGAATATATTGCCCTGCCATTATAGAGAGTACCTGCAATTTACCTTGATGATACAACAAAGCACAAAACTCACACAAAAAAGGCATCAGGGAAAATCAATTTTACCAATTGTGTAATAACACTAATAAACAATCGTATTCTTAATTTGTTTAAAACCTGTTCTGAATTTAGCCTCCAACAATAACAGCTGTTTGCATTCAAACAATCATACTTTTTGGGATAAAACATTTAGCAAATATAATTTAATATAAAGAAAACTAATTTCAAATTTTGATATAAAAGTTCACATGCATGACTCTGATCATAAACCATTTTGCCTATTTTAACTTATAATAGAAAAGGCATAAATTTTGGGTGGGAATATACAGATTTAAATTGATTATGATGAGTTTAAGGTTTCGTTTGGTAAGACTTTTTTATTACTTCTTAAAATAACTTTTTTTTTTTTAAATTATAATTTTTATACTAAAACTCTGCTTTAAGAAGCAGTAAGAAAGCCATCCCAAACGAAGCCTAAAAGTCATATATTTAGGTTTTATTTGGGACAATTTTCTTATTACTTTCTTAAGCAATTTTTTTAGTACAAAAGAGGAGAGATAAATCAATACATAACTAAGGAGCCATGCAAATGAGAAACATATAGGTCACAAGAAAATGCTCTTTCCTGAAGCCATGTCTATTCAATTTCACTACAAAGAGAAGCATCAACTCTCTCAAAGCCAAATAAATAGAAAAGTTTATAATCTCTTGCTGAAATACAGCAATTACACAATAAAGATTAAACAAAGGATCCTTCAAGAAGGCATCTCTACCCTCTCTCTCACACCAAAAAATTAATTCTATTTACAGATTGTCAAATTGAGAGGAAAATATAAATTGATTTATCTTCCAAATTTGATGATGAAATCTGAATCATTCAGATGTCCACAATGAATAAATGAGAAAAATTCATTGGCACAAACACTCGATTGACAACTTGGACAAAAATCAAATGGATTTCTTACCTAATGAGCACGAGCCATTTGTTCGTCTAAAAGACTATATATGCCAAATTTATGAAATGTAATATTGGGTGTAAGTTACTAGACTGAAACACTTTAGATCTTCGTGAGTTCTTACTATGATGTGCTTTTCTTTGTGTTATCTTCATTACTACTCTCTAGTGCTATAAGAAAAGGTTCACTTCACTCTAATTCCTTTATGAACTCCAAATGGATCATCTCACTCACAATAAGTAAAATCAAATGCTTTCTATAAGATTAGAGTGCCTTCTTGGGAGATACTAGAATATTTTTGTTTGGTTGTGCATGATTAGGAAGAAGTCTGGATAATAGTACAACAATAACAACAACAACATCAAGCCTTTGTCCCACTACGTGGTGCCGGCTACATGAATCCTTTTTCTCCATTGTGTTCCGTTAAAAGTCAAATTCTCGTTTAAATCTAATAAAGAAAGATCATTTCTAATATTTTCTAACCAAATTTTTTAGGTCTACGTCTATCTTTCTTAACATAGGTCAAATTTAATACCTCTACTTTCCTAATCGGGTCATCGGGAGATCGCAATTTTATGTGACCAAACCATCTAAGCGACTCTCTCTAATCTTATCTTCCACTTGAGCTACTCTAGCCTTTTTACGTATATACTCATTTCGTATTCTATCTCTAAGGGTAAAACCACTCATCCGCCTAGCATCCTCATCTCTGCAACACTTAATGCTTCTCTTTTAATGGCCAACAAGAAGTCTGAATAATATTAAACTATATAGAATGGATTCATAAGATCAAATTCTCATTATACTTTCACCATCATCATCTTATTATGGTTATCATTATGACTTTCTTGTGTGGGAGCAAAATAAATGATTAATAATATTATTTTCATGTGTGGTTAATAGTAAGCTAGATAAAACACATTGCATAAGTACAGTGTCTCATAATCTCAATATAATCTCATATAGACAAGTTTTCAGTAAGATGCCAGTCCTTCAAAAGAAATGGGAATGTAAGTAATAGACCAAAAAATGATGTGAACAGGATAAGGAAACTAATTATGCAACTTCAGCAAGTATTATAACCATCACCAGCAGATCTTGGCTCCCAACTTGAATGTTTTGGCAGTGTTCGGATGACAAGAACTTGATTGAAATAAAATAATAAAAGAGTTTAAAAGCTTAAAGCAATGGTTGTAAACTCATAAAAAATCCACAATTTGTTGAAATGGTTGTACTCTCACATGTCTTATCAATCTCCCCCTCACAAAAGAGCTCTCCATGTCTGCCATCGCTCCCCCAACAAATAAAATTTTTTTTCACTATGAAGGTACTCAAAAAGAAGTCCAAAACATATATCCATAGCTGCAATCATTGAAGAAAGCTTGCAGTTTGCAATCATAAATCAAAATTTCATAAATGGAAGAAGTATAAGACAACATAGATATCTGAAGAATTCTCTTACAAGAAAGTCATATCCAGCATTATTTCTTCATTTGGAACCAAATAGATATAAAGAAAACATTTTCCTTTACACAGAGCATAGAAACCAGACTATATAAGGGCTTCAGCTCCGGCCACAATCTCCAAAATTTCACCAGTAATCTTAGCTTGCCGTTTCCGATTATAAGCCATGGAAAGATTCTTCTTCAGCTCAATAGCATTATCCGTCGCACTGCTCATAGCACTCATCCTGGCCGCAAGCTCACTCGCCAATGACTCCTGAAGAGCTCTCAGAATCTGGCTGTTCAGATACAAGGGAAGCAATGCATCCAGAATTTGAACAGGATCCTGCTCAAATTGCAAAATTGGTGAAAACGCCGGCGTAGGAGTCCTCACCGTCTCCCTCTCCACAGTCAATTTCCCTTCCTTTGTCGTCAATCGAAAAAGCTCATCCTCAGCAGCATCAACACAAACACCATTGATGTCACAAATCTCTCCCTTCGGCGATAGGGGCAACAGTGTATGAATCACAGGATCAGATTTCACCAAGGACACAAATTTCGTATACAAAAGCTCAACTTTATCAACCTCCTCGGAAACAAAAAGGGAAAAAACGTCATCTGCTATGGCCTGCGCGTCCTTAGTGGTAGGAAGATTACCGAGATCAAGAAATCGATCGACTGGAATGTGAGGCCGGCGTAGGAAATACGTATTCCCCTTCTTCCCAACCGAAATGACTATGAAATCGAGACCTAGGACTTTGATTTCGGCTATTCGAGATTCCGCTTTCTTTAAGACGGCGTTGTTGAATCCACCGCAGAGGCCGCGGTCGCCGGTGACGACGACGAGGGCCAGCTTGCGAACAGGGCGGACTTTGGTGAGGGGGACATCGATGTCGTCGGTTTGAAGTTGGGTGTTGATGTTGTATAGGACTTCTACGAGGGTTTCGGAGAAGGGCCGGGACGAGACGACGGCCTCCTGAGCACGTCGGACTTTGGCGGCAGCGACAAGTTTCATGGCTTCGGTGATCTTTTGGGTGTTTTTGACGGAGTCAATGCGGTCGCGGAGGTCGCGAAGGCTACAGTGGATGGTGGTGGAGGGACGAGGGGTGGTGGGGGCTAGTGGGGAGGGGAGGAAGGAGGAGAGAGAGGAGAGCGAGGAGTGCGATGAGAGGTGGGATAGTTTGTGAGAAGGGAAGATGGAGAGGTGAGAGGAAGACATGGTGAGACTGAGCTGTTCTGAGTTTCCTCTCTCTCTCTCAGTGGAAGAAGCAAAAGCAGCAAGTTTTCTGATTGTCGCGGCTTTCGTTCCTTTGTGGAGGATAATGAGAGGTGGAGGGAGGAGGAGGAGATTGGGTTGGGATAAGGGGAGATTTTTGACCGTTTAGGGAAGGGATTTTTTTGTTTTTTGTTTTTATAATCTGTTTGATTAGGGGAGTATATAATCCGTGATTAAGGCTGATATTTACATTTTAAAAATTATATAAATTATGAAATCAGAAGTTTTAAATATTATTTTAAGAAAGTTCTGAACTCTGATTTTTGCATGCCTATATTTGATATGATTATATGATCAACATAAGTCATCAATATTAAAAATATTCAAATGTTAATATAATTAAAATTTCTGAAATTTTTTAAAAGCATTGAATGAACTCTAATTTTACATAATTTTAATCGAAATAAGGCTCATTAAAGAAATTTCAATGATTGTAAAATTAGACTAATTTAAGTTTTCATTTGAGTTATTAAATAGTCAAAAAAATTATAAAATTTATAAATCATGCCCCACCATTAAGATTCATCTCACATTTCTCTAGGCCATCACTTATACTATCATAATCACTCATCCGAGTCATCATAAATGTCTATCCTAGTTAAAACTTTTATAAAAAAATCTTATATCCCAATTAACGGCCTAAGACGAATGAATCAATTGTAAATAGACTAAGGCTTCGTTTGGGATGGCTTCCTTGCTGCTTCTCAGCTTTCTAGTACAAAAATAAAAAAAAATTGTACTATAAAACTGCTTTAAGAAACAACAAAGAAAGCCGTACTAAACAAAATGTAAATCTCATGCAATTTGTGAATGAAGGTCTAACCTCCAAAACTTAAGATATATAGACCATAAATTGTAAGTCATTTATAGTGTTAGATTGCTCTCCCAGAGATGAATATTTTACCCCTAAAATGACAATAGGTGACCTCCAAAACTTGGGTTGAAAACTTCAGCCAATACTCACAAATGATAATTTGTTGAGTATTTACTATATATATCTAAAAATGCATAGTAAATATGCAATAAATACTCAACAAATAAACAACAATCTGGATGATCCTCTGCGTTCAGAGTCCACATAGAATAATTTCCTCTTCTTAAGATTCATATGTCTTCTTATGCATTAGCATTGTCCATTTGAAGTATTTCTTTCTCATTATTTTCAAATTAACTATAAGCTCATATTTCTTCTCTTGCATTAAGACAGGCCATTTAAAATACTCCTTCGAATAGATCGCACCATGATAATTGTAAAAGGTCGGTTCAAATTAGGTAGATGAGATGAGCATTACAAAATCATTCTAGATGAAGCGAGGTTAATCTTCTTGGCAAGGTTTGCGATAACGACTTCATTAATGAGAGAAAATAAGCCCTTGAATGCTTTTTGGTGGTGAGGTAACAAAAAAATGCTCTCCATTTTGCTAGCAAGCTCTACTAACCCATATAATTACAAGCGTCTGCCTGGATTCTCCGTGGCTTTGGAGAAGAAGTTCTTTAGCAAAAATCATGGTTCTCTAACCATCACATGTAGGGTGAAAATAGAGTTGTGATTCTCTGGTCATCGCCTAGAGTGTAAAAATAGAGTTGCAGTTCATAACTTAGGATAAATAATCTAAAGAGAGAAAAATTAGGTGAGAGTACACTAATCAAAATTTAGGGTCATTCTGGGACGGCTCACTATCATTACAAAGCAACATACATAAATTATGTGAGTATTTTATACATTAGTAGAAAAAAATTTCAATCCATATGATATAACACAACAATACCAAGCAAAGCAACCAGATATAATGGAGCCTTTATACCTTCCTCATTCTTTATAGAAACTTCAAGGAATGTATTATACAAAGAAAGGAAATCAGAAAGAAGAGCTTCCATTTATTACTGAGTTAATATCAAACGCTTTATCCTACCAAAGCACAAAAGAGAGAATCCAGTGAAAAAAGGTACAAAAGAAGGAGAAAGGAAGAAAAAATAGACAGCCCTCAGATTAAGCAAAAGCTCAAAATCAAACTATACACCTCAAATACTAGATTGCAATTTCACTTTTTGCATTTTCTTCCTACCACAAATGTTTAAATTGCAGGTAAACTCTTCAGAGGCAGATTAGGCATGCCTAGCTGGTTGCGGAAGTCCACTTCTCATCATTGCACAGAATTCTTCATAGTTTATTCTTCCATCCTGAAGTTATTACATGGAACCATTGTCAAGAACAGCACAGGCACTACACATAATAAGGGAAATTTGAATATTTGTTTAAATTCTATATTTGAACCATTGTAATTTTCTTGGGTTTTGTTGAATCAATAGGAGTTCATAAATCCAATTTATTAACCAGAATTGTACATAACCCTGTTAATTTTTCTAAGGCTTCATCAAATCCAGTTCATTTTACTCAGATTTGTAGCTTCAATGTTTACAAAAGTTGGAAAAAAAAGTATTCTACTTCACAAAGGAGTAAAACTGTTAAGGAACAAAAATACAAATTTTCCACATAATAAAACATTGGGTATGAACACTTACATTGTCAGTGTCAACCTCTAATATTATTTCCTTTATTGTTGCTGCATCACCCACACCATGTTCCTCCATTGCAGTTTCAAGTTCATCTCTTGTGATGAATCTGAAGAAAATTGTAGGAATATCAAAAGCAATAAGTGAGCTATTAATCTTGGTACTGAGCCGTAGCTAAATAGTTTATCAGTGCAAATAGAGATAACATCTCACTTGCAGTAGACTCACCCACTATTATCTTTATCAAAATACTGAAAGGCGCCATATAAGTTCTCCTCCCTTTCCAACTTGTGCCTATGCATTGTGGCAGTTATAAATTCAATGTAGTCAATGGTCCCATCGCCGTCTACGTCGGCCTGAGAGAGAAAAATCATTTATTTATGAGAAAATTAAGTAAAGAGGACAAACATAGATATTTATATGTTATGGATCAACTTACAGCATCCATTAGCTGTTTTACTTCAGCTTCAGAAAGCTTTGAACCAAGCCGCGCCAAACCCGTCTTTAGCTCTTCATATGTAATGGTACCACTACCGTCAGTGTCCATATTAGCGAACATTTGCTTTAGCCCCTTAATTTCTTCCTCAGAGAAGGTTTCCGCGATAACCTTAAATTTGCTCAAATATCAGGAATGTAATGCAAATAGTTGGGATAATGATGCGGAGCATTTTAGTCATAGTATTCTTTAAGAGTACTTTATTTAAGTTTTTTACAAGTTTATTACTAGTTTCTAGAATGTTCTTAAAAATACTCCTTAGGACTAGCTTATTACAAGTTTCTAGAATATTCTTATTAGCCTATAAATAGGCAAAGTATTGTAGAAAGAAGATATTGAAGAAAATATATTCTCTTTGAAGCTTTTTTGAAGCTTAGTTCTTGTCTTTGTTTCCTGGATTGGAATTACCTTCAAGCAGGTCCGATTCTTCCGACGATCACCACATCAGATAAGACTAATGATGATGATATCATGAATGTAATAAGAGGGTATTTGTTTCAATATGATTTAAAGGTGAGTGTTATGTGTCAAATATTGCATGCTTAGTTCAATGTTATTGTGTTATTGTGTTTAAAAACATCTACATGATCAAAGTTATGATTTTGTGAGACTTAAGATGTTACTGTGTTAAGATATAAATGTCTATTTAAGATGTTGGCAAAACCAACAACTAGCCTCAAACAACATGGCATCACATTGCCAAGTCTGTAAACCAAACAGAAGATGTATTAGTCAAGAGCATTTTATAGACCAACCTTCAAGGCCAATTTCTTTAGCTTATTCATCGCTCGGAATTGCTTCATCCTAGTTAGAACTGCACTATCTATGGGTTTATCAGATGCGTCGCCGCCTTCTCTAATCCAAGGATGCTCTGAAATATAACCATACAAAAAGCTAATCTAAGAATGTAGATGATGTGAAGTGATAGAAACACAAAACTCCAAAAAATGAACACAAACCAAGAACTTGAGCTGAAGTAATTCTCTTTTTCGGGTCCTGGGTAAGCATTTTCCTAACCAGATCCTTAGCACTCGCTGAAATAGATGGCCAGGGTGAACTTTCAAAGTCAATCTCACCTTGCAAGATAGAATCAAATATTCCCTTTTCGGTTTCTGCAATGGAAAATTTAAAAGATGTTGAAAATGCAATATAAGAAGCTTATAGCTAGCATGCATAAAATACACTATGAATCATGTATCACCTGCCCAGAAAGGAGGCACACCACTGAGAAGAATGTAGAGAATAACTCCTGCACTCCAGATATCTATTTCTTTACCATAGCTACGTTTCAGTACTTCTGGAGCAACATAATAAGCGCTTCCAACAATATCTTTATAAACTTTTCCTGTATGGAGTTCATGAAAGTTCAGTGCTTATTGATGGACTAAAGTACATTCATAATGAAGAAATATGGACAAAAGCAAATGAGAAGAAGGTTGGAATCACAATAAAATGATAAAAACTTATGATTGTGAAAACTCTAATTCACATCATTTCAAGATTTTTAAGTCCACAAGAGAGGGTTATTATTTAAGGTGCCATTTGGGATCTATTTCTATTTTAATTATAATTTTTATTTTAAAAAAGAACGCCTGGTTTGTAGCTGTTTTTATTTTTTTGTTTTTGAAAACAAATCAAGTTATATTTGAAAAAGCCAATAAAACAGAATATAAGATTAAAGACTGTAAAAATGATATAAATACAAGAATGTTATCATTAAAAAGCAATTCATCCACTAGATTCAAATCAGGTTTGGGACTTCTTACTGCTTCTTAAAGCTGCTTTCTAGTACAAAAGTTTTAATTTTTATACTACAAAGCTACTTTAAGAAGTAGTAAGAAAGCTATCCCAAATGAAGCCTCAGTCAGCAGCGGAGCCCTGCATCGGGTACCCATACCCACAACCACTCATGTACCCACCCATTCCCAATGGACATGGTGGTTATGGGTACGCCCATAACCTCATGGGTGGGGGTATGAGTGGGGGGATAAACCGATTTACATTATTAATCACCGTATGCAGTATATTACAATAATCCTCAATAGACAGTGAACAACATTGAGTCGCACTGCGACTACGATAAATTTTGATATGTAGCTTGAAAGTTTGCAGTCAGAGTAATGGGCAACAACCTCAAGGCCATCAGTCCGTAACAGACTGCATTCAAAAAGCATGGAAATTGGGTGGATATGGGTGGGTACGACATCCCGAAAGCCACTATGGGTAGGCGTGGATGGGCAAAGCCTTCCCATGCAGAGCATGTATATCCAATGGGTACCCAACTAGGACCCCATGTAGGGCTTTGGTCAACAGGTAATAGTTATAGCAATTCTCATGTTATAAGCATGACATATCAATATGCAAGTGAAAATGTGCTTTTAAATGGGAGAAAAAAAGACCTTCCTCGATGAAAACCGAGAGCCCAAAATCAGTTGCCTTAAGCATAGCCCCCTCATCCTTGGTTGCAAGCAAGAAGTTCTCAGGCTTGAGATCCCTGTGCATAACACCCATGAAATGACAAATATTCACCACATTGACTATGTCCCTGCAAATACTCGCAGCCGCTCGCTCTGAGTAATGGCCCTTCGCAATTATTCGATCAAAGAGCTCTCCACCAGCACAAAGCTCCATCACAAGATGAACTGAATTCCTGTCCTCATATGAGCCCTTGAATTCTACAATATTTGATTGACCTGTTAAGTGTTGCAAGATTTGCATCTCCCTCTTGATATCCTCCTTATCATTTTTATGAACAAGTTTGCGCTTTGAGATCGACTTGCAGGCGTAAGAATGGCCTGTGGCAATCTCCTTGCAGAAATAGGTGACGCCGAATTGGCCGCGGCCAAGCTCCTTGCCGAGTGAATAATGGCTGCGAACATCCTCAAATGGCTTGCCAAGGATTGTGTTATTGGTTGGGGCAGGCTTGGGTGGAGATGCAATCGGTGGGTTTGGCTTAGCCGGAGATGGTGGAGCATAATGGGTTTCCGGCGATGGACGTGAGGGTTTCACCGGTTGTACCGTCGCGGGAGGCTGGTGGGAATGGCCATTGGCTTCCAGCCCTGTTCTTTTCCCTTTTCCGCAGCAAGATCCCATCTTTCTTCTTCCACAGTCGATACTTTTGATTTTGATATTGGATTCAACTTCTTTCTAGGAAACCTTGATGATCCAGATCTTTACAAAATCTGGAGTTTTAAACGCAGGGAAAAGAGCATGTTTAGGGTTTGAACTTCGAATAAAAACTCAAGCCAGATAAGAAATCCCGTGAAGTTTTCTAAAAGACAGCCGAGAAAAGAGACACCTTGCAAGTTAAAATAAGATCAAAATGGAGAGAAACAATGCAAAGGAACAGGATAAAACCGATAAAATTTTGAATTTGCTTCAAACGCTCTCCAGAAATTTCACGCCAAGAAAAAAGTAGAGGAGGAGAGGGCTGGTTTTTCAGCTTTTGAATACCAATTAACCCCAAGCAAAGAAAAGAAATCGCGTGAAGCTTTCTCAAGATACAAAAAACCAAGAAAAGGCGACACCTTGCAAGTTAAGAAGATATCAAAATGCCCAAAATCATTTTTTTCTTTTTTTTCCTTTCAGTGGAAGAATGATGGGAAGGAACCGCGTTATCCAAATTAAAAAAATAATGACAGGAACGATTCGGAATCTGATAAAATGTACAAAGGAGGAAGAAATGGAAAGGAAAGCCTGTTAGCCGCCATATTGCGTTAACAGATCAGTGGCAGAAGGAAGTTAGGCTCTTTCCAACGAAAAAATGATTCACGGCCATTATTTTATTTAAATTCCTAAATTTAGGATAGGAATGTGGGCCGAACGACGAAGTCTTATAAAGAAAAGAAGAAGCTGGATGGTAAATATATTTTTTATTCCGTTAACCAGTGATTAATTAGTCTCCTACCAACTAAAGTCTTTCAAACCCCGGTCTCCTTCCGACTACGGTCCTTCCGACCTCCATCGCCTACTACGGTCGTTCCGACCTACATCGCCAAATAACGGTCTTTCTGACCTTGGTCTCCTGCCGACTACGGTCCTTCTGACCTCCGTCATCTACTATGGTCATTCCGACATCCATCAACAGACAACTATTTTTCTGACCCTGGTCTCCTGCCGACTACGGTCTTTCTGATCTCCGTCGCCTACTATGGTCCTTCCGACCTCCATCAACAGACAACGGTCTTTCTAACCCCGATCTCCTGCCGACTAAGGTCCTTCCGACCTCCGTCTCCTACTACGGTCGTTCCGAACTACATCGCCAAATAACGATCGTTCTGATCTCTATCTCCTGCAGACTATGGTCCTTCCGACTTTCGTCGCCTTCAATGGTCTTTCCAACCAAATAAACATGCCTATGTTGATTATTGTAACTCCCATCATGTAATGCGCTCTATATGACGTACATTTGTAACATCATGCCAATGTCTTCTCCCTAAGAAGGACCTCATTTGTAATCAACTGCAAATACTAGTGGATTCATCAAACTGGGCCATGCCCCATGGTTTTTCCCCCTTTTCAGAGGTTTCCACGTAAAAACTCTGGTGTCTCTTATAAATGCTACACCCTCTCTCTCTCTTATCTGATTGTGTGCTGGATCTTCGTATAATGCTAAGACGTTAAACTTTATATTTTCTCTACCACCGCGAATACTCTAGGACCCAACAAATCTGAATGGTAATTATAAATATTTTTGGTGGGGTGTTATATTCATTGTCAATTTGTTGTGTGAAATGAAGACTTATTTATATATTTTTGATATAATGTTTTATTTATTTTTATCAAAATTCTAAATGTTATATTAAACAACATAAAATGATCGCTTTGATTTTTGATAATATCAAAATGAAATGATTTTAGACTCATTTGATTTACCTCATTGAGATACATGCATTAAAAATTTTAAATGAAATTTAGACTATCTTGATATTGATTATAAAAAATTCTAATTTGAATAATTGCATCATGATTCATAATTTATCGAATTATTTTGTGGTTGAATGATTGTTCTCCAGAGAATAAATCTTTCAATATAATTGAAATTGATGGCCTATTATCATCATTTATTGGTGGGCTTAAAGTTAATAAATAAGTAATAGTTAGTGCTTAAACTAAGTATCTTGAAATAATTCTAGTTACTATATTTTCCACATTAATTAATACAATTAGCACCTAATATTAGTATTCTTACTCTCCTTCCATATTTCATTAGTTCTAAGTCATCCCTCTTAAATCACTTTCACCTTTGAATGAAAAATTGCTTTGTGAAATATGTTAAGACTTAGGGTTCGTTTGGAACAGCTTTCTTCTTGCTTTCTAAAACAGTTTTTTAGTGCAGAAATTTCTTTAATTTGAAATTTTTGTATTATAAAGTCGTTTAAAAAAGCAGTACGAAAGCTATCACAAACGAAACCTTAATGAAGAAAAATATCCTGAACAATAATGAAATGAATTAAAATTATTAAGATTCATAATTAAAACACTCATTGATGCCAATTATCTCATAATGGAATTGTAATTTTCTAATAATTGAGTCAAACAATAATAATGTTTGAAATTTGCTATCTAGTTCAATTTGGATGCATTTGAACATCATTAAATTTAGCCAATTTCGACATACAATGTAAATTCTCAGCCATTGCCACCGCCACTGATCACCACCTGTCCCCTGTAGCACGCCTTTGATCACTGACTGCCACAACCATCATCAATCATTACTACTAGCGGTCACTATCATCGACCACCAGCCACCACCATCGTTAGACTTTTCATTACATTTATTTTACTTCAAATCAAATAAAAAATAATTTTTTATATTTATTTTACACTCATACAAATAACTCAAAATATTTTTTTTAAAAAATTATATGCTATTTACTCTGTATTTTTTTTCCAGCAATGCAAACGGCCCTTCATGTAACATCTTTTATTGAACAAAGCCTTCCATTGGTGGACATGGGCTACGAAGACTATAATGGTAATTGTTAGGCCCATGGGCTTTAGGTTAATTTGGAATTCCTCAGATCGTGGATGAGGCGGTGGCCAGATCCGCCTTAACAGATGTCTGCGCCCGCTTTTCTCTGAGCTCTCTTAAAGCGTTTTCATCCGTTTCTTTCCTCCCGCATCTAACTTTCACTGCTCGATTTTCAGGTATCTTTCATCCCTAATTTTATAGAAGTATCAGTCCAATCGAATTTTCTGTTTATTTTTCTGGTTTTCTTCTTACTTTGTATAAAATTTTAATGAAATTTCTGACACGAATCAGGCTAGCATTTGGATTTTGAGACGAATAATTTCATTATTTCGCATCGATTTCTTTATGGCTTTGGGTTTTTTATATTTGGTTTCGGTTAATTCATGCTTTTTCTGAGATTTTATGGACGTCTGTGATTGAGATTTTGTTTGCCTGGGAGATTAGCGTTAGTTTTTGCAGGAAATTTTAATTAGGTTTTGTTAGGGTTTAATTTGTCTCTGTTTGTTCGCCGATGCTTTTTATCTTCTACTTTAATGGATTCAGCTTGTTTATGTTTCCGGATTCGAGATTTGGTAGATTGGTTTGCTTGCACCCGATTTGTCCGGGAACTGTGCGATTGTTATATTTCGAATCTCCGTGGACTTTGTTTTTTAAATAATGTTTATTGTTAGATCGACAAGTTTGTGTTGAGTTGAGTTCTCAGATTTAGGAATTCTAGGTCTTTTTTTTTTAATGAATTATAGGCTTGTTATTCTTTCTTTTGACGGGTTTATGAGGAACAAAAGCAAGCTTTGATTTTTGTTGAGTAACTTCTTAGTTGCTGGTAGAGATTACATTCGAAATTTTAAGATGGTTAACTGCAGGATGGATACAAATTCACCTTTAGAGACTACTGATGGCTTCAATGAAGAAGTTAGGGAGACTCTAGCTGAAAAAGTGGACTTAAATACATTTAAAAGCGAAGAAGCTCCACATAATGAAATGAAAGTTCTTTCAGACGAGGGCTATGCGAGTCCCCCAGTGCCTTTGTCTGAGGCTAGTGAGGAGGAGGCGCAATATACATTGAAAGAGTCTAATTTAGTAGATTCTTCATTGCCAGTAAATGAATTAGATGAAGCTGAGAGAAAAACATCTGATTATTGCATTGAAAGAGTGGGAAGCCGTGATGAGGATTATGAGAAAGAGAAACATGAGGATGATCTTGATGCTGATACAGATGTTAAAGACTATGTAGAAGATGGAGATTTCAATCACCATCATAAAAGTTTTTCGGATGAAGGAGACAATGACCACTATGATTCAATCGGTAGGGAGTATTATGAAAAGCCTACCACACAGTCTTCTACCCTCAATGATGCCACAAATGCCAACTATGACCAAGTCTCTGTTGACCTTCAGAATGAGCGAATTGAAGCTAATGAGGAACTAGATGATGAGAACTTGAACCTGAACTCTGTGCGACAAAGTCAAATGAGAGGAGGTGATTACTCTTCCGAGATGGAAACACTTGAAAATGGAAGAATGGTATGGGAAAACTCTAGCCTGCAATCTACTCAAGAAACTCGAAATGCTTCAATATCTCCTGAGAGACAATTATCTATTTCTGCAGAACGGTCTCCTCATAGCCAATTACCTCCCAAAGGCCATACTTCTCCCAAGCAAGACATGCCATCCCCTTCAAATTTTGACTTGAAATCAGCACCTTCTCCACAATCATCAAGAAGAAAACATTCTTCATCCCCTGGAAAAGGAAACTTGGGTCACAAGAGAACTTCTCGAGACCATTTATCTCCTTCCAAGAGGCCAAAATCTCCTTCTGAAAGGGTATCAAAGAGAGAATCTCACAATAGGATTGATTCTCCAAGGAGACGGTTATCACGATCCCCTCGTAAGCATGACTCTCCACGAAGGAGAGGAAGATCAGTGTCAAAATCACCTATGAGGAGAAGGGGTTCTCCTGGACACCAAAGAGACCGGCAGCGCAGTCGATCAAGATCTCCAATTTCAAGGAATCGCAAAATAAGATCACCAAGGTATCCATATCTTCATTTCTATTTACATAGTTCATTGTTGAGTTTTTTTCTTGGTCCTTTGGTAGTTCAACTTAATTAGTTTATACTCTATGCTAGAAGAACGCGAGACCTTTATTTTGAATAGGTTATTTTCTAAGAACCAATAGGCTTATATCTAAAAAATTTGCTTACTTGGGTGGTAAACTTCATGGCACCTGTTGCTTGAACAATCAGTTTGAGACTTAAAAATACTAGTATGTTTTACTTAACTTTTGGCTGGAGTATTCGAGGAAGGCAACATATATGCATGTCCTAGCTTTTAATGTTTGAGACTATAGGGCAATACTGTGTGTATGTCTAACCATAATTTTCTTGTATTATTTGGTTCAAAAGTTTTTGATAAGTCTGAAAGATGTATGTTGTGTTTCTGACATTTTGGAATATTTCGTTAAACACATTAGTATGTTATGTAAAAGCTAGCCATGGAAAAGATTTAATCTGATTGTAGTATTAAACTTAAAAGAAAAAATATTCATAATCAAATCAAAATGATACTATCTAAACTTTATCTAAATGTTTTTGATACATTGCTTTTATTTATCATGCCACATCTCACTCAAGACAGAAGTTTCAACATCTTTCTGGGTATGGGAGATCTTATGTGCATCTAATATCATGCTATTAAAAACTTAAAACATATTGATGTGCATAACTAAAGACCTTTGAATTCTTTGCAAAATCTTTATGTATCAGCTTGCAAAATACGCACTCATATTCCACAACAGACCTCCACCTTCCTTGTTCACTTGATGACTCCTTAGTGATCCATGGGATTATTTCTGCCACCTCATTAATTTGTGGATTTTGTAATAATTAATATATGATTTATATGTTTCCTGATAGGATATCCTCAAGTATTAATATTACACAAATATTGGAATAAACCAATCAACCAATTCTTGTAATGGTATTTGAGTTTTAGGTTTTTTTTCTTAGCATTTTCATACGCTACAACCTTCCTTGCTGGGTTGCCTTAATTTTACAAATCTTTTTTATTAAACTGCATTCTTTTGCTATAATTGCAACCTTTTTTATTATATTGTTGCAAATATTTCCCATTATTGCATCATTTATTGCGGCATTGCTGCAAATTAGCCCCAGTGTGCAACCTTCATCATGCATTGCCACAAACATTTTCGATTGTTGCAGCCTTCATCACTTCTACTAGATGAATGGAAATAACCATCTAAAATGATTGCAATTGGTTTGCAGGATCTTAAAAGGAAGAAGAATATTGGGCCATTTTAATGACAGAGAAGACAAAATATATTCTTAAGAGCACATGAAAAAACATCTATAGCAAATGAGTAATTTGCAAGCATAGAAATTCTGAACCTGAACTGTCCTACAACATATAGTAAAATCTCCAGTGTACGACTTCTTGAACAACTGATGCAGCTTGAGCTTGAAGCTGCATAAGTTGCCAATGCTTATCATGATTGAAATTATTATAAACACTTCTGTGTTTTGGTTTAAAAACCAATAGAGTAGTTTGAATCCTTTCTTATTGCAACAATCACTGATCACTTTTGCAAGTTGTAATATAGAATCGTAGCAGGGTGCCTAGTTGAAGACTAAGTTTTTTACCATTTTCACTTATCATTTGCTTAAGCTATAATGCCTTTGTAGAGTTTTATTTTAAAACAATGAATCATAGTAAGTTGGGAAAAAAGTACGAGTATATTTGAAGAACTCAATATTAAGTGTATTATGCTACATTTTTAGCAATTTTTTATTGGGAGAACCTTGTAAAAGATATAGTTGAAGTTGCATGTGCAAGATACTATTGGAAACTTGTGAGTTTTGTGTATGAAAAAAGATAGAGTTCATGGCGTTTTATGACATAATTATTTGTAAGAGGTGCTCTAATTCAAGCGCCATATAGAATTTAAGAAAATAGAGAACCAGGAGAGAAAATTGTTAGACCGGTCCATTGGACCGGTCCATGTGGGACTGGCCCGTGCGAAACAGGCGGAGAACGCCTCTCCTGTATGAGGGGCGCAAGCTGCCCGATTCAAAGGAGCTTTTTGGGAAGGTTTTTGAAGGGAGTTTGGAGGGAAATTTTAAAGTAGGGGTTTTTAAGAGAATTCCTTTTGAATTATATGCATTAAATACTTTGTTTTTTCCTTGGGTTATGGCATCTTGAATTTGGCTGATTTTGAGATCTCTTAGGTTTAGGTTTTGGGCTCTAGGTTTGTCTAGAGATTGGGAGAGATCGATCATCCTCTTGAATAGAGGATCACTTGTATCTTGTTGTTTTCTTATGTTAGTTGATTTCTTGTAATGAAATCTATTGTTTTTCCTGATTTTCATTGGAATTTGGAAGTTTCTCGCTGTTTTCCGAAGATTGATAGGAAATACTTGAGATCTACAAGTGTTTCCTATCAAAAATGTCAAAACATGATTGTGTGTTCGCGGTGAAGTTTCTTTTTAAGATGATGAAGAATGAAGGATTTATGAAAACCATATTTATTTTTCTTGTATATTTGGCTAATATTTATTTACCCCACATATATTGTTATGATCGGTCACTTATTCTTTTGGTTGTTTATCTGTACGCAGCAGCAAGTCTGATCCTTTTTTGTTGTGAACTTTGGCAATTCAGGGGTCAGTCTCCAAGGCGTAGATCCCCTCCTAACTACAGGTCTCGTCAACGCTCATCAAGGAGGCCATGGTCCCCTCCTGCTAATCGCAACACAGGAATTGGTCGGCCTGGTAAAAATTTATTTATTGCAGGTTTTAGTTATGTGACTACAGAAAGAGATCTGGAGAGGAAGTTCTCCAAGTTTGGCCGTGTCACTGATGTTCGCATTGTCCGGGATAAACTGTAATTTACTTTACCCTAAATGCCTATATTTATGACATTCAAAACATGGCTAGGAGCGTTTATCTTAAAGATCTAAACTGTCAACCAGTTCATTTCTAATCAATTATAGTGAATTTGAAGGTTTATCCTTCAAAATTTGACTGTATTTATGACATTCGAAATGAGTCAGCAAGTTCCAAATTTTCTTGTCTATGTAAATTGTTGCTCATTCCAATATGAAAATGGCTTCGTTAAACGCCTGCTTATAGAACTTTTGTTTTGGTATTTATAAATTTTTCTGAAAATGTTTGGTAGCATTCTCTTGCCAGTTTTTCAGTGAGTTGTAGGCAATTTTATTCTTCATTTGTTGGTTTCAGCATTCTTCTACAGCGAAGCAATTGTACTTTAGTGCTACAGTTATTTCCCATAGATATAATCATCCTTTATTGTGCTTGTACATGTTTTTACTATATAAATATTATTGTTCTTGTGCACTCCAATGATATGAATGATGTTTCTCAATAATTCTTTTAGTATGTGATAGGAAACAAGTGCAGAAATCACAAAAGTAGTGGCTAAAATTTGTAATTTCAGCAAGCACCAAGCAAAAATTGAAGAAATCCCTTGGCAAATAAATAGAGAAACTTGATAATTGATGAAAAGTGGAAGAAAACAATAAGGATACAATGGATCTTCAATTCAAGAGGAAGATCTGACTCTCCCAATCTCTAGCCGGTGGCTAGAGCCCGAGCAAACCTAAAGAACTCTTAAATTCAGCAAAACACATGCATAACCCTAACCTTACGATGAGAATAACTATTAAAAGCAAACAACACAAAGTAAAAAGTCTAAACATCCCTTCAAATTCAAATCGCCCACTCATTCGGCCCTCTATCTCTCTTCCGCGACACGTGGACCTCCTCCCAAGGGGGGCGGGATTGCCTGGGTGGAACCAGGCTTTTGCTTGGTATAAATTTGGGTAGGTCCCATTTTGACCGGCGGAACCGGCCCCTCCTAGGCCAGTCTAACAATACATCCCTCTCAAAGAACCACCTTATCCTCAAAGTGGAAGGACGGAAATTGATGTTTCATCCGCTCATATGGCTCCCAAGTAGCATCGTACTCATGTAGGTTTTTCCACTTAATCAACACTTCCTTACTTCCTCCCTCCCCCTGCCATACTCTTACCAACTCCAGTGGTTCCAAAATCACCTCCAAATCCTCAGTCAGCGTCACTAGTAACTTTGAAATTGAGGTGTGATCCCTAATAGCTCTCCTCAAGTAGCATTGTTCTTGGTGATGTCGCCCGGTCACCATCCTCTGCTCTAGTAAGTACTTCAAGCTCCGTTGGTCAGTCCTGATGATGAAATGCCGGCCTAGCAAGTACAACTACCACTTTTGGAGAGCCAATACAATAGCAACAAATTCCCTCTCATAGGTTGACTTTAGTCTATCTCTAGCTATCAAAACCTAGTTGAAATAGTCTATGAGTTTGTGATTTTGCATGAGCACTACCCCAAACCCATATCCTGAGGCATCAGTCTCTACCGTGAACATCTGATTGAAATTGGATAGTGCTAGGACCAGAATCATGGTCATGTTTGTCTTCAATCTCTCAAAGGCCTGAGTAGCTGCCTCTCTCCACAAGAAGTTATTCTTCTTCAATTGCTCTGCCAGAGACCAAGCAATGGTATTGTATTCCCTCACGAACCTCATGTAGTATCCCGCCAATCCTAAGAAACCCCTTAGTTCCCTTAGGTTTGTAGGTAGAGTTCATTTCAGCATTGCCTCGATCTTGGCCAGATAAGTGGCCACCCCTTCTTGGGATACCACGTGCCTCAAGTACCCTGCACTCGGCTGTGCAAAACAATACTTCTTCAGATTGGCCCTCAACTGATGCTCCTGTAACACCTCTAAGATCGCCCTTAGATGCTCCAAATGCTCATCACTGGACTTGTTATATACCAATATGTCATAAAAAATCATAACAAACTTCCTGAGGTAAGGTAGGAACACCTTGTTCCTGAGGGATTGGAAGGTAGCAGTGACATTGGTGAGACCAAATGACATCACCAAAAACTCATAATGTCCCTTGTGTGATATGAAAGTTGTCTTTGAAACATCTTCCTCTCTCATCCCGATCTGATGGTATCCGGACTTTAGGTCCACCTTTGTGAATATCACCGCTCCACAAAGCTCATATAGCATCTCATCTATTACTATGATAAGAAATTTGTCTGGCACAATCTCCTTATTCAGGACTCGGTAATCCACATAAAACCGCCAACTTTCATCTATTTTTTACGCTCGGTTTGATGATCCCTGCCTCCAACATCTCCCAAATCAGCTTCTCATTCTCATATTTCTGGATTTGGGAGTAGCGATAAGGCCTGCCATTGATCGGTGATACCCCCTCCCTTAGCATGATGACATGCTCCTATCCCCTCTATGGTGGCAATCCCTGATGTGGCTGAAAAACCTCACAGAACTGCTGTATAATCGGTAGTACCGAAAGAGGGATGTCCCCCCTTCTTCCCCTCTAATCCCTTCCAAGCTTTGTAGCTCCACCAGAAATCCTCCTCCCACCTCCTCTATGGCTCTTACCATTGTTTTTAGTGACACTATGGCTTTTGAGAGTCCTGCATCTCCCTTAATCACCATCCTCTTCCCTTCCACCATCAACTCCACTGTCAGCATCCCCCAAATCACCTTGGTATTCCTCTTGATCTGCAACCATCTCATCTTCATGGTGACATCAGTGCTCTCCAACTTCAATGGGAGAAAATTCTTCCTCACCTAGATCCGCTATATGGTCAAGACTATTCCCCTACACACCTCTCTACTTATCACCATCTTCTCCGTCCCTATCATCATCCCATAACACCATGTGTCCACCAATTTTAGCCCCAATTGGTTTACGGCCTGGTTGGAGGAAGTTGTGAGTGGCCCCACTATCTATCAGCACCACTACCTCCTTGTTTGCTATTTCTCCTCTCACCGTCATAGTATGATTTGGAGTGAACCCCACCACTGAGTTCAAGGAGATCACAGTCATGTCTAAATGAAGCTTTTCCTCCTCCGCCGATACCTCACTCCCACCTCCCTTCTCAGCTTCCTTGTCATTATAGACAGTGAGAACCTGAAGAGTTCGGTCCTTATACCTATGCTCTGTCATATACTTCTCATCACATCTGAAACATAACCCCTTTGCCCGCTTATCCTATTATAACTCTGGATTTTTTAGTCACTTGAAGTCCCCCCCCCCCCTAAGCCTCTTCATGAAATTCCCCTCAAATTCTTTCTCTAAGATTCCCCTCAGTCTCCCTGATAGCAGCTCAAACTTCTCCCGGTACTCCATAACTGTTCCCTCCAGAGTGAGGGCATATAATTGCTCATGAATGTCTCCTTCTCATATTGCTCGGAAACATTCCAACAAACATTCCTTAAATTATCCTAATAAGTATATCGGATACCTAGCCTCCCTGCATTAGAACTTAGCTAGGGCTTTCCCTTCCAAACATAGACCCGCCGCCATGAGTTTTTCCTCATCAGTCAGCCATTGATGGCAAAGTACCGTTCTACCCAGTACACCCAACCCTGATCATCGTCCCCTTCAAACACTGACATCTTTAGCTTCCTTGCTCTTGCATCCATACCTGAATGATTTCTTCCCTTGTTGGTTCCCCATTGTATTGTTGTGATTCCCTTCCTTCCTCCCTTGATTGATTTTGACCCCATGACTCCCCCTAACCATGCCCTTCTCCATTTCACTTCTCCCCATGCCTAGGTAATCTCCCAAAAGGGTCGGCTTCCCTTCTATTTGTTGTCCTCCCTTCAGAATACCCCGATCCACCCACCAACGGTGCTCCACACGGCGGTCCTTGATGAAAAACACTCTCCACTTCATCGTTGTCCTCTGGAATCTCCTTTTCTCGTGGTTCCACCCTAGGAATCGCCGGTTATGCTTTCGATTGCATCTCAAGCATCTTTCTCATCATCTCTTCAAAGTTCCCAAAGTGGCTCTCGGTGGCCTAGAGTTTTCAGAATATTTTTCCTCTACTCCAACCTTGAGTTGTTCCATCTCGTCCTCCAATGCCTCCATCCTTTTTACTGCCATTAATTAGATCTAGGTTCCAAACCAAGAAAAAAGCAAAAAATCAGCAAATCTAGTCTTCAAATGGAGAAAATCAGCAATACGGGAAAAAAAATACAGCAGAAATCTGCGATGAGGACTTAAATTTCAGCACAGGACACCGCTCTAACACCAATTTGATAGGAAACAAATACATAAATCATAAAATTAGTGTCTGAAATTTGGAATTTCAACAAACACCAAGCAGAAATTGAAGAAATCCCTTGGCAAATCAATAGAAAAATTTGATAATTGATGAAAAGTGAAAGAAAACAAGTATGATACAATGAATCTTCAATTTGAGAGGAAGATCTGGCTCTACCAATCTCTAGCTGGTGGCTAGAGCCCAAGCAAACCTAGAGAACTTCTAAATTCAGCAAAGCACAAGCATAACCCTAACCCTACCATGAGAATAACTATTAAAACCAACAATACAAATTACAAAGTCTAATCAACCCTTCAAATTCAAATCTCCTGCTTATTAGCCCTTTCTCTCTCCCTTCCTTAATGCGTGGACCCCACCCGAAGGGGGGCAT
This sequence comes from Dendrobium catenatum, assembly GCF_001605985.2. Lineage (NCBI taxonomy): Eukaryota > Viridiplantae > Streptophyta > Magnoliopsida > Asparagales > Orchidaceae > Dendrobium > Dendrobium catenatum. The sequence goes on along the minus strand of NW_021319113.1, from coordinate 308,366 downwards.
GGACTTGCTTGGGCGAAACCAGGCTTTCGCCTGGTATAAAACTTGGGTGGTCCTTGTCATCAACAAGAAGGTTAATTCTTATTTTATTTCAATCATTTCCTTTTATTGTTTATCGAAATGATCATGGTATAACTTCAGATCTCTATGCAATATTAATGTTATTTTGCCTTATTTCTTTCTAATGTTTGGGCCCTTCTTCCCAAGTCTCTCTTTCCCCATATCCATTATTTATCTCAAATTTTTGTGGTTATTTATCTCAAATTTTTGGGCGGTCCTTGTCATCAACAAGAAGGTTAATTCTTATTTTCTAATGAAAGGCTTCTGTTTACAATCTTAAGCCACTTCCTTCATCAATAATGGCATGGAGAATAAAAATTATTTGTTCTTCCTACAAGAATTAGATGAGGATGCTCAAGTGGATGAGTGGCTTTGCTTTTAGAGATAGGATACGAAATGAGAATATACGTGAAAAGGTTGGAGTAGCTCCAGTGGAAGATAAGATTAGAGAAAGTCACCTTAGATGGTTTGGTCGCATAAAACAAATGCTTTCCGATGACCCTATTAGGAAAATAGAGGTATTAGATTTGACTTATGTTAAGAAAGGTAGATGTAGACCTAAAAAGATTTGGTTACAAAATATTAGAAATGACATTTATTAGATTTAAATGAGAATTTAACTTTTAACAGGGCACAATTGAGAAAAAGTATTCATGTAGTTGACTCCATATAGTGGGATAAAGGCTTGATATTGTTGTTGTTGTCGTCGTCATCGTCTTCCTACAAGAATTGTGAAGTTGTAGAACTTTGTGATGCGGACTTGGTATATTTCATAGCTTGTGGGTTTTGTTCTAGATCTTCTAGTTTTGGCTGGCAAAGGATGAACTAGGTGCTTTTCATAGCATTCGAGTTATGTTACGTCCCATATACACCCCTATAATATTGAAATTTGTGGCGTCGTTCAGCTTTTAAGGATCAGTCTTAATATCTCACAGATGTCTTGTTTGAGATGGAGTTGGTTTTGTTTTAGCAGATGAAACAACTTAATGCTCCAGATGCTTTTCCCATAATCTATTGAAGACTTAGATATCATCTAGATAGACAATAATAAAGTTATACAAGTGTAATAATTGAATATTATTCATCAGCTTCATGAATATAATTATGAAGCTTCATCAATATAAGTATGACCCTTGTTTGGTCTTCAATGCATTCATTTATGTATCTATCTCATTATTGCGCACCTAATGATAACCATATTTGAGATTCGATTTGATGAATATACTTGTGCGTTTCAATTGATCCAATTAGTAGGCAATGCGGGACAGATAATATTTTTTTACTGTTATTTTATTGAGACATTGATTCTTGACTCACTGTCTTCCTTTTCATGCTTCCTTGGGACTATGTCAACACAAACTTCATTTTTCACGCTTCTTTGGGGCCATAACATTAGGCGATCCACAAGGTGAATCGCTAGGATGAGTAACTCCATTCTTCAACAACTCCATAACTCGCTCTATGATCTCTTCATTCGCAATGGCCGAGTTTTGATACATCGGCATATTTGGTATCAAGTGCATATCATGCTATATAGGTCACTTTTGTGGCAACCATACCTCTTGAAAGATTGGTGCATATTTCTCTAATCAGTTTCTATGGTTATAAATCCCTAGTTTTGTTCAATGTTGAAAGAGCAAAACTCTTTTTTTCCTTTATGATGGGACTGATAAGCATAAGTCTAAATTTTTGTTCGGCATTAAAATGTTTGCTTGGTCTGTTGTCATGGCATCCTCTACTTGTACACCATAGTCTTTCTTCAATAAGCTCTGTTTCTTATTTTTAGTCATCTGACATTAATAGGGATGACAATATACAATTGCACACCTATTATGCATGTATGAGATCTCTAAGATGACACTAGAATTACCTTTCATAGCATTTCATCTATGTAGTTTTTGGTTATTATTAATTTTTGTCAACATTGGCGGTCAATCCTCATCATGGACCCTTTTTATATTTAGATCCAAAGGAAGGCTTGGATAAAGATGATGTCCAACCATAAATTTTAAATCATAATGTTAGAAATGAGATTCTTCTGGTTGTTGGTATTAATGATACAAATACTTTTTATATGACCTAGAACTCAAAGTGAAAAGTTCTTGTGTGTTCAGGTTAGATGATTACCACACCACTATATTAATTGGTTTTATACACGTATAAAGTGAAAAGCACCCATGACAAGGTGAAATAAGCCTCTAACAAATTGATACATGCATCCAACTTTTCGGTGTTAATTATCTCCACCTTGGCTTCTATTTGAATGGTCATATCCTTCCTTTGTAAGTGGTCCTTATATTGTCAACTTATCTTCTCCGGTCATATTTGCATCTAGTATGGAAAAAAGATTATGACTTGGTTCACTAGTCGTGGTGGTGGTTATTTGCATCCTCATCTATTGCATTATGGTGACCATCTACTCCACAGTCTAGCCACTTGATCTGTTACATTTGGGTTAGAATTATTATTAATTATTGATTGATTTCTTATTCTTCTTCCTCCGAGTTCTTTCTTGACTCTTGGTGCTTCTTCTTGATTAGAAGGGGTTCTCTTTTGCCTATACATTCCTTTTTCGTTTTGCAACATTCTCCAATTATGTGATGCTTTGATACCAACTTGATCTGCATACTAATTTCTTTATTGAGTTTTTTGGATTTAGCACTCTCCCTGATTTCAATTTTTCTTTCATTGAACATCAGAAATAAAGTGTCATTTTAGGACTTGATGACTTCAAAGCAGTACTGCAGTCACTATTATTTACCTATTTGATTGAATGAACTCTTGATTCAACGGCTGAAATCCTTCAAAATTACAATAGTAGTAGCTTCAGAGCAACATGAATATATGGCAAGTAAAATAACAGTTGTTGTGAAACCCCTTAAATAAAATAAGTTAAACTGTTAAACATCGAGACGTCTTTTGGTGTGATAGTTGAAATTTCATCAAGAAAATTTTGCAATTAAGTGTACTCATCCCGGAGAAATCCTGGGATGGGTGATCTCTAGGAAAGTTACACCATCATGAAAAAATCATGAGACTTTTAGGTCAAAGCAGACAATATCTCAATAGTTAAGAGTTTGAGCTGTTACAAATGATATTAGAACAATAATACACCAGCCGGAAGATGGGAACAAAGTTATGAAAATACAAATTGCTATGCCATGGGAAACACCTCGTAAGTCCTGTATGGGACAAAAGGGTTATGTGGTAGGAGTCACCACTTGAACTTGTAACGGCCACTTCTAGAATCCTATATATCTAATGAATGATTCTGGGATAAAGATACTAACAAGAATGTCAGTTGCTTAAGTGAGAGATATTGTAAAATCCCTTAAGTAAAATAAGTTAAACTCTTAAACATCGAGATGCCTTTTGTGGTAATGGTTGAAATTTCATTAAGAAATTCCGCAGTTAAGCTTGCTCCTCTCGACGGGTTATCTTATTGGAAGTTACACCAACACGGCAAAATCGTGAGGCCCTTATGCCAAATGATATCAGAGCAATAATAATACACCAACTGGAAGATGGGAACTAAATTTCATATAACACAAAGTGCTACGCCATGGGAGCCATCTCTTAAATCATGTGTGGGACAAAGGGTTACGTGGCAGGAGTCACCACTTGAACTTGTAGGGGCCACCTCTAGAATCCTATAGGCTTGGTGGATGATTCTGGGATAAATATACTAACAAGGACGTTCATTGCTTAAGTGAGGGAGATTGTAAAACTCCTTGAGTGAAATAAGCTAAACTCTTAACATCGATACACCTTTTGTGGTAATGGTTGAAATTTTATTAAGAAACTTCGCAGTTAAGCGTGCTCATCCTGAAGAAATCCTGGGATGGGTGATCTCCTGAGAAGTTACACCAACAAGGCAAAATCGTGAGGCCAGTATGCCAAAGCAGACTATATCTCGATAGTTAAGAATTTGGGTTGTTACAGTTGCAACAATGAACAACAAATAACAGGTGCAACAAAAACGAAAATCTAGTAAAAAATTATTAAATAGTAACAATAACAACTACAATTAAATAATAATCTTACTTGTTAGTGACGAAAGGAATTTCTAGATTTCAACAAATATTAGACTTAAAAAAGGTAGAAAAGAATTTCTAGATTTCAACAAATATCAGACTTGAAAAAGGGAGAATAGTCGGTTTTTGAGAGAGAAGAGAAGCTAGATGAGTTGAAGGAAATAGTTCACTTTATTGATTCATCCTAAATAACAAATTGGAAGGGCTTTTTATAGCCAAAATGATAGTATGCTATCCAAATAAGCAAAACAACATACCTAATGGCCAAGATGAGCTATTCAATACTATTAACCTTTATCTAAATTCTTTTCACACTTTATTTAAATGTTTACAAGGAAAATACCTAGATAGTATTCTTAAGAATTATCTTCTTTTGATGAGGGAGATTTCCTCGGTTTGAATTGTAGCGGATTGATTTGATTTTCCTTTATTTCCTCATCCTTTTGTGGTTCTGCCTCCTTTTAGAAGAGTTGGTTGAATTATTCAGTATTTTTTATTTTTCCTTTCATAATATTCTAAGTCTACTTCATGTGTCATTTATGATAAAAATAGTGGCTTTCTTTGTGTATTTGGCGGATGTCTAACCTTAGAAGGACATATTAAAGTTTTCTCACAATACTAAAAGGTAGGATTCGACGCTATGATACTAAATTATGATCTGAAACATAGCAAGATATACTTCGTATCCAATCTTCTTAATGGATGGGATTACAATAGGACATTTTTTTTATTCAGATTGACTACTCAATCAAGGAAAATCAAAGTGATAATTTAATTTGGTTGGTCTAACAAACTTTAGGTAAATTTTTTATAAAACTTAGAACCTATTAGACACAAAGGATTTACTTGTAGAAACTTAGGGACTCTTCTATTAGATATATCCTAAATACAAAGTAAGAAATTGTAAAGAAATCTCATGTATTTTGAATTTAGTGTAGATGTTTAGTTGAATGTATTCCAAATGCAATGAAACAAAAATTTCCATTTATTTTGATGAAATTCAAAAATGGTTTACATATCAAGGTCATGGTGGGAATGAGGTCAGACGTTAATTAGGTGAGGGCAAAGGCACCTGAACATGAGGGCAAAACGCAAGTTGTAGGAGTAGAGGTTGCGTGGTTTGTTAGAGGCAGATTCGTCTGGGTGGAGAGCACCAATTATTAGGTTGTATTCGAGGCAGAGGGAAAAGGTGGAGTCACAAAGGTGGATCCAACATCGCAGGAGGCGCTTCACAATTATTTCTCTTCCAATCAAACTATTGAATTTTCAAAACCCCCAACATTTTGTTTTCTCTACATTCCGAATACATTTAAAGAACCAACTCTGTGGTGAGTGGGATACCGATCATATAAGCTTGGGAAACTTTCTATTTGCATGTTTATCATCAATTTTTCATCTTTGACACTAATTTAGAGAGCAAATTGCATCGACAAGGCTCAGATCTTCAATGTATTCATGCTGTCAGTGGCTGAAACAACGAAGTTGTTGTTTTCCTGCTCTGAGAACACTTTGCATGCTGAGACAGAGAGAGAGATGGAGACTGGAAGGCTTTAGAGAGATGATAGGAGAAGCTAGATGAGTCAAAATAAATAATTCGTTTCATTTATTTATCCCAAAAAAGGAATTCAAAGGCTATTTATAGCCCCAAAACATTACTCATGCAAGATGTAAATGTTTATGAAATTTATTTAAATGTTTAAACGAAGTACTTTGCAAAATATTCTAAGAATTATCTTCTTTTGATATGAGCAACTAGGGGAGCGATATTTCTGTGCTGTGAATTTTGGAAGAGTAACTCTATTCTTTTTAAATATTGGAAGGTTAACTTGCATTTTCTTTTCTCGCTCTGAAATTGACACCCCTATTCTAAATTCTTTTTAATACTGCCAAGTTATATTTGATATTGCTATTTTATCTGTCTTTTAGAATTAGCTGTAAATTTACAAGCTTAATACTATCATTTACTACTATTTAGCGCTCCAAAATGTTATTTTACAACAAAAAAATGATACCTCCCGTATTGTTCATTTTACTATTTACAGAACAGGTGATTCCCGTGGCTTCGGATTTCTATCCTTGGAAAAGGATGAACACGCTGATGCAGCAATACGTGCTGTGGACCAGACTGAGTGGAATGGTAGGATTCTCCTGGTGGAGAAATCCAAGTCCTCTTCGCGCTGAAGCCTTTTCTTGTATTTTGCTCAGAGAATGAGGGATTACCATCCAATCTCAGTACCTGTAGTTCTTCCAAATATATGGCACCGATAAAGATTTTATGGCAAGTATGACTTGAAAAACCTCAGCTTTTGTATTACAGTTTTCCTCTTTGTCAAACTAGACAAGTAGTATCTCAAATTTTAGTAACTTGGATGTCTTTTTTTTCAATCTCTGTTCACTTTTAAATTTCTGAAACCTTAAACTTACTGTTAAATCTAATAAGAAGGTGTTTGTTTTGTTAAAAGAAATTGCATGAAATCCTCTTTGATGCTTCACCTGCAGATTGAAACAAAAGACACTCTGTACCCTCTTTTGAATGTTTTGGAACCTCTAAATTAGCGATGGCAAAATACTCATTGACTGAACCAGCTTCTTCCTAATTAGTCCCTGTGGAGTTCCCTACTACTACTAAACTAAAAAGGTTCAAGTTTTCAGCTTGGATTAAGCTTGCCAGAGCAGTTTATGGTGAAGAAATACATTTAGTTGCATCTTTTAGTTCATAAATTTTTCAAATTAATATCACCTTCCCTAGAAACTTTCTTTTGTTCCTGCAGGCAATTATTTAGCTTGCATAGAACCACAAGACTGTACCTTTTGCTCATTTCTGCCACATTAGGGAGATGATTGCAGCTTCTCGAACTTTTTCCCATCGTTAGGCTTCATGTTCAGGCTGAGTGACACAGGCTTATCAAGCTTACTATTCCTTTTTGAAGCCAATGGATGAATGAGTAATATCTGCTGAAATTCATTTCATAATTTGTTTTCTTGGAGCATATGGTACATTTTTTATGATATTGGTCAAGTATTGTGAAATTTTTTTTTTTTTTTCTTACATATATTGAGTGTCAAGGTAATCCAGGGCATGTGCGACAGTTTTCTTGCTATTTTATTTTGACGAGCACCATCACTTTGTTATTACTTTCTTTTTCTGCGGCGAATTAGAGCTTTCCACAGCTAGATTTAGGATTTAGACTGTTGATTGTAAGAAAATTATTGTTCAATTTTTCTAACGGAAAAGAGTTTATAATACCCCAAAAAATCTTTGATAACCATATTTCTTACAATAGTGTGTAATTGAAATCAAACATAATCAAATGATTTATGAAAAAATCATAAGAAAATTCATAATTATTATGAAAATATGCACATAATAATCTTTGATATTACTATAATTAAATAAATAATTTAGAATATTCATCAAACTTATGGTGGATTATGCTGTTTCTGTTGAGTTCCCCATATTTGATCACAAATAGTCTCTCTTATCCATTGTTGCTGTGACTGTTCTCAATTGTTGATGTTTCATGCTATTACTGTTTGTAATACTAATAAAGAGTAATTATATTAATAGTTTTTTTGTTTTTTTTCTTCATTTTAGAATTGGGTAAATTTAGTTATGATTATTTGATTGGATCATTTTCAATTAGATAATTTGAGTGTATAGTTGAGGTGTGATTGTATAAATTCAATGGTCTTCTCTCAGCCACATGATATATTTTGGATGGCAGAGATTTAATGTAAAGAAAATCATAGAGGTTTTATAAAAATAGATTATAGATTAAATATTAGTCGTCCAAAGTGGCAGATGTTCGGTGGGTGGGAAGCATAATGTATGGTTCACATCTCAGTTGTAGAGGATATGGATCCTGGATATTATTCTTCTATTTTTTATGGAATGTTATAAATAAAACAAAATATTTTTCTATTTGATTTTTTTATATACAATATTATTTATTAGGTTGATGCATGCTATTGATGCTAACATTGTTGCTTGCCGTCACTCCTAATGCTGACGTAAGTGAATTTTTGTCACGGAACTATAATTCCTTTGATCACTATTATTCGACTACAATCATTCGATCATTTACATTCAATTATGATTCTTTGATCATTCTTAATAAAATTTTTCATCTCTCTTATAATTTTTTTTTATGCATGTCTGAATGCTAAGAAAGGCAGAGGTAGACTTAAAAAGAAGGTAATCCAGGGCATGTGCGACAGTTTTCTTGCTATTTTATTTTGACGAGCATCCTCACTTTGTTATAACTTTTTTTTTTCTGCGGCGAATTAGAGCTTTCCACAGCTAGATTTGTTAGAGACTGATGATTGTAAGAAAATTATTGTCCAATTTTTTTCGACGGAAGAGATTTAGTTTATAATACCCAAAAAAATCTTTGATATGCATACTTTTCTTTCAATAGTGTCTAAGTTTAATCAAATCTAATCAACTGATTTATGATAAAATCTAAATAAAATTCATAATTATCATGAAAATCTGTTGTGTTCCCCCACATTTGATCACAAATAGTCTCTCTTATTCATTGTTGTTGTGACTGTTCTCAATTGTTGATGTTTCATGCCATTATTGTTTGTAATACTAATAAAGAGTAATTATATTAATAGTTTTTTTTTTCTTCATTTTAGAATTGGGTAAATTTAGTTATGATCATATTTGATTGGATCATTTTCAATTAGATGATTTGAGTGTATTAGTTTAGGTGAGATTGTATAAATTCAATGTTCTCTCAGTCACATGATATATTTTGGACGGCAGGGATTTAATGTAAAGAAAATCATAGAGGTTTTATAAAAATTAGATTATATATTAAATATTAGTCGTCCAAAGTGGCAGATGTTCTGTGGGTGGGAAGCATAAATGTATGGTTCACACCTCAGTTGTAGAGGATATGGATCCTGGATATTATTCTTCTATTTTTTATGGAATGTTATAAATAAAACAAAATATTTTTCTATCTGATTTTTTTATATACAATATTACTTATTAGGTCGATGCATGCTATTGATGCTAACGCTGATGATTGCCAACATTGTTGCTTGTCGTCACTCCTAATGCTGACGGAAGTGAATTTTTTGTCACGGAACTACAATTCCTTTGTACATTATTATTCGACTGCAATCATTCGACCATTTACATTCAATTATGATTCTTTGATCATTGCTAATAAAAATTATGATCTCTTATAATTTTTTTTATGCATGTGTGAATACTAAGAAAGGTAGACGTAGACTTAAAAATACTTGGTTAGAAAATATTAGAAATGATTTTTTTATTAGATTTAAATGAGTGTTTGAATTTTAATAGAACACGATGAAGAAAAATGATTTATGTAACTAACCTCATGTTGTGGGATATTTTTTTTTTATAAAACTAAAATGCTAAACCCTTTCAATGCCATTAAATTTTCTAGCACAATAAAATAAATTTTCAATAAATTATTTATTTCTTCTCATTTAAAAATTTAATTCTATTAATGGCTGTGTTAGGCTTATTTTAGAGAATCAAATTCATGCTCAATAAAAAACAAATCAAATCTTGGAGTTGAAGAAAATGAAAGCAAAGGATAGAATAATGACAAACCTAAAATTTTATCATCATAATTTTGTACTTAAATCCTTCAAATTCCATTATTGGCAAAAATACGCTATATTAAATTTATTAAATTAGTGTTTATCGGTTAGGATAATTTAATATATTTATAATTTCTATTAATAAAACAAGCAAAGATTCATTGTCGTCTAGTCCGGTTAGGATATCTGGCTTTCACCCAGACGACCCGGGTTCAAATCCCGGCAATGGAAAATCCGGTTTTGTAATATTTTTTTATTGCATTTCTTAATAAATTGACATATTTTGCAATTCCTTGTGTAATATAATTTAAATAAATTTACCATTTTCGTAACAATAGAAACATATATAAAATAATATATATATACCTTTACTCTTTTTTGTACTTTGAAATTTTTATATCAATTAAGAAAAATTCACACATATATTAAGCTCTCAACCAACAAGTTGCAGCACCATCGAAATACAACTTAATTTTTCTGCTCTACTAAACTCATAATATGTTGTGAGGTATTATTATTGCCATTTAATACCAACGAAAATGCATATTATTTAATTATATTATGAGATTTTCTTCGTACAAAATTGAGTCTCAAAGTACAAATCCGCACACACGGCACACGCGTACTAATATCAATCATCGAACATATGCCATCCCCATAGACGAAGTTCTCATCAACAAGGCTAAAGTATAGTCGATTAGGGGTTTAAGTGAGTCAAGTTGACTCATGAGCCGGCTTGATAAATGGCTCGTGAGTTGAGCTCAATGACCTAACAAGCCAAACTTTAGCTAACTTTGACTCGACTCGTTAGCTCGTGAGCCAACTCGTTTTAAAAATATCAATATAAAATTTACTTAAAATGTATTAAAAACCAAGATTTTTAAGTATAAAGTTATAAAAAAAATGTCTTATAATTATATCTCAATTTCTTAAATAAAGTGATTCTTTATTATTTTTTATAATTTGTATTTTTTTTACTATTTTATTAGAATAATTGCTAAAATCATAATCATTTTCTCTCTTTCATAATCAACAAACCAACTCGAACTCCTATAATAAAGTTTGAGCTCAAGCTAGAATTGAATTAATTAATCAACCTCAAGCTCAAGCCAGGCGTGACTAAAGCTCAACTCGACTTAACTCATTTATACCTCTACATGCAATGCATCACTAGCTAGTCTAGATTTGATAATTCTTTAAATAATAATAATAATAATAATAATATGATGAATCTATACCCTTAATGAACATGTATGAAGCTATGGAATCATTTTGACTGTCTAAATAAAAAAAATAATTACATATTATTTATCCTTTGTATTTAAAATTTAAAATGTGGTTGGTGGAATGATGGAGATTTTAGCCTAAATATTGCAATAAGTCAACTACCTAATATTATTTTTATCATTATATTTAATTGTTATGGTTATTTTTTTATTAATTATTCTTTCTTATCTTTTGCTCCACTAAAGAATGAGTGTTGATTAATAGCTTTGGGTGATGCTAATTGCTACATTTTCTAAATCCAAATTTTATGATGAATTTTTAATAATTAGGTGATCATTTTTGCCAAATTTTAGGGTTTATATGTAATATCTCCTAATTTATAATTATTTCTCCCACTAAGAAGGAAATTTTGGGTATTTTTGCAACTTGGTTTTTGTCCATATTATGGTAGGTAGGCAAAGTACATAATGACTTGTAAGGATTGGCCTAAGTTAGGCAATATTTCACCTACCATCAATAGTTATAATATTATAAGTTTCTTTTAAAAAAAATTATTAATAATAAATATATTTAACTCATATTTATATAATTTTAAAATTTT
>NW_021319113.1:254970-296764 GCF_001605985.2 Dendrobium catenatum | reverse complement strand
CAAAATTTGACTTTGCAATGCTCAAACATTTTTTTTTAATAAAAAAAACATTTATCATAAATTAAAATAAGAGTGTAATTTTTTTAATGGATTTATTCCCTTGAAAATCGCGTTCACACTTAGACCCACCAAAAAGATTCCTTCCACACACATCATCAATAAATCCCCCATTATTCCATAAATCACGGACGTCCATTCCATACAGCCCATGGGCCGGCCCATTAAAGACCTATTCACCACCTGCCACTCAGGAATCCGACATGGCACATTGTTTGGTCAGCTGACCATTTAGCCGACCCCACCATCTATTTCCTTTCCTAGCATTTTACTTCTTCCCCACCCCCAACCCACCTATATAATATCCTCCCTTTCCTCTCCCATAGCTCTCTCCACCACCTCCACTAACAACTAGAAGAAACTAAATGGGAAATTGCTCTCTCCGGCCGCCAGTGACTTGGGTGGACGACGAGCTTGATGACGACCCCGACGATGAACTTGATGACGAACTCAATGACGGTAAAAAAGGCGAAAAATCTGCGACGAGACCGAGAGCGAGAATAGCTTCTTCTGCGACTAAGGTGAGGATCAAAATCAACAAGAAACAGCTGGAGGAGTTGTTGAGTAGAGCTCAGGTTAAGAGTTTGTCGATCTTGGATCTGATGAGTATAGGTCAAGTGAGCTTTGAAGAGATCCAAATGCATTATTGGAGACCCGCACTCCAAAGCATCTCAGAGGAATATGATCAATGATCATATAATGATAATTTTGATGCTCATTGTGATAACAATTTTTAAATGTATATCTTATCTCATTTTGCAATTCTAATATAGAGGATGACAGTATGTTTCAATGTAAATTATATGATTTTGGTTGTTTGTGGATATGTATTTTGGGTTACTTTGTAAGATTAGTGATTGTATTATTGATTAACCTTCTTTTTCTTACTTAAAAAATGGTTTTAGTACCTAATTATCAAAGTATTATACATTTAAAATACATAATAACTATTATTGATAATAATTTGCCAAAAATATTATTTTTTTTTATGAAAATATTTTGATATTAGATATGTAAATATATAAGAATTATATGATACTGATTTTGTAAGATTAGGTGAAGGCATTATCATCTTTGTTTTTACATAATAAATTATTTTAGTTCTCAATTGTCAAGTAGGGGAAGTAGAATAAAAGTTGTATAAATGAAGCTAAAAAAAAGTGGGTGAGGCACAAGATAGTGGTTAGATCATGGGGGCAATGAGGTGGGCCCAAGCATTAAATATAAATATTTATCAACTTAGACCATGACAAATAACATTTTTATATTTATTTTCTTAATTGTTGGGTGTGCCATATGCCAAGGAACTTTAATAGGATCAATTTACATATATATCCTCTTGGGTAGATCAGCAAATGTCAACTATTTGTATTTTTAATTTGCACTAGTTTTTAGTTATTGCAAGCTAATACAAAGAAGGGATTAATCATATAAAATTTTTAATTAAAAAATAATAATAATAATTATATTTTTTATTTGATAAAAAGAAATTAGATTTTTTTAACAAGGAGTCATTGTGAGTCACATCAATAATTATAATGACCAATTAGCTCTCCAATTATCTATGAAGTAAACATTTATGTAATCTGCAGTGTTATAATGATGTTTTCAACTGAAAAGATGCTAAAATTAATAAGTCTCAATTAGCATAATCCATGATTTAATGAGATTCAGTTCAAACCATTAATAATTCAATGATAAGGCAATCATTGAGTTTACTTTGAGATTAGTTCAATGCACTAATTTTAAAGCAAATTCAATCATCTTCAAATCCATCTTAATACAAATTGTATAAGGATATCTTAACGTGATAAAACTCATAACCATATTGATATTATATCATTCTATTTTGAATCAATCATTCATTATAAATTAACACTACAGGAAATTCAGCTATTACCGGCGGTCCTATAGCCGCCAGTATTACTGGCGGTTAAGCTGACAGTTTCACCGCTAGTATTAATCGGCAGTTTAACCGGTGGTTTTAAGTAAACCGCCGCCGGAATTAGCGACAGTTTAATAACCGCGGGCTGTAGCACCGGTTTAACTTAATACCAGCGCCTTAACCGCCGGAAAAAGACCTAAAATTACTTATACCGAGCCTTCCTCCTCACTTCTTCGCATTTTCCCTCACTGATGTAGACGCTCGCCCTTTCTTGCGATCGTGCCTCCTGCGCAGGAATCCGGCGCCGACAACCTCCCTCCGACCAAAGATCTCGACCCCAAGCCAAACCCTTCTCCTCTTCGGTCTCCTTGAGTCGCACGCCCTGAACTTCTTCTCCAACCGTCGAACTCGTCCACCTCCTCTACCCTAGTCGCCGGCTCTCCTCTTTGCTGTAGGTAAAATCCTTATGTTCAAATGCTAGATAGTTTGAGTAAGTATTTCCTTATTTCAATTGTATTACATGGCCTTAAGCTGATATCTTTTTTATTTTAGTCATGAATGTTCTCACTAAACATTTTAAAAGGTTGTAACCTGGTATATGCTTTTTGTTGATGTACTCTTCTTGTTAATAAGGCTAGAGAGGCATTACTTGTGTTCAAATGATAACATTTCGAGTGCATTTGCAATATATATGTATGTAGGAGCTATTGCTTGTATTCAAATGCAAAGTAGTTTGACCAAATATTTCCTTATTTCAATTGGATTACATCAAAGATCAGCCTTAAGCCCGTATATTTTTTTTTTAGTCATGAATGTTCTCTCTAGACATTTGAAAATGTTGTAACGTGGTGTATGCTTTTGCTGATGTATTTTTCTTGTTGATAAGGCTAGAGAGGGATTATTTGTGTTCAAATGATAACATTTTGAGTGCATTTGCAATATCTATGTATGTATGAGCTATTACTTGTGTTCAAATGCAAGGTAGTTTGACCAAGTATTTCCTTATTTCAATTGGATCACATCAAAGATCAGCCTTAAGCCCATATCTTTTTTGTTTTAGTCATGAATGTTCTCACTAGACATTTAAAAAGGTTGTAACCTGGTGTATGCTTTTTGCTGATATATTCTTCTTGTTGATAAGGCTAGAGAGGGATTACTTCTATTCAAATGATAACATTTCGAGTGCATTTGCAATAGATATATATGTATGAGCTATTATTTGTGTTCAAATGCAAGGTAGTTTGACAAAGTATTTCCTTATTTCAATTGGATTACATTAAAGATCAGCCTTAAGCCCATATATTTTTATTTTAGTCATGAATGTTCTCACTAGACATTTGAAAAGGTTGTAACCTAGTGTATGTTCTTTGCTGATGTATTCTTCTTGTTGATAAGGCTAGAGAGGGATTACTTGTGTTCAAATGATAACATTTCTAGTGCATTTGCAATAGCTATGTAGGAGCTATTACTTGTTTCCAAATGCAAGGTAGTTTGACCAAGTATTTTCTTATTTCAATTGGATTACATCAAAGATCAGCCTTAAGCTCATATCTTTTTTTTGTTTTAGTCGTGAATGTTCTCACTAGACATTTGAAAAGGTTGTAACCTTGTGTATGCTTTTTACTGATCTATTCTTCTTGTTGATAAGGCTAGAGAGGGAGTTGAAGCTAAACATGAATTATGAAGGTCAACCTTAGAGTCTAAAAACTTTTGTTTGAGTAGATCTAAAACTGAATATATAGAGTGTGATTTTAGTAATAATAAATATGGTGGACGGATTGTGACTTTGGGTGATTAAGGCATTAATAAGAGTACATATTTTCGATACCTTGAACATACTATTTAAAGTGACGATGAAATAGATTAGATATAATTCAAATTGGGCTTGAAGTGGAGGAATGCATAGTGGCATAACACTTAGAGATAAGATACGAGTCATTAGCCGAGTTTTTCATTTTGTCACAAAATTTATTTATATTGACTTGTTGTATTTATTGGATGGTTGGTGAATGCATTCCAATTCAAGTACATTTGTTCGAAAGTAAAGCATGTACACTTGTTCCGGGTGCATATCTTCTAATAACTGATTTCACAACTATGTAGGAAAATGTCTGCTTCAACGTCCAAATGACCATCTAAGAAGAGAGATATTGGATGTATAACAGATTGTTACTAGATCGAACAGGATTGACATGTGAATTTATACAAGGAGTTGAGACTTTCATTCAAGTTGCATCTCAACTTCCTTCCTTTAAGTTCGATGGAATGTTTAGATATTCTTGTTCGAAGTATAAAAATCAAGTATTTATCAAGCCCGATGATGCGAAAGTTGATTTCTATCGTAGGGGTTTTGCTCGACTACTGGATTTGGATCTCACATGGTGAATACGAGCCACACAAAGATACTCGTGCCGGTTCATCCACAACTTTTAAAATATTTGATAAAGATCAAATGACTAAACTGTATGAAGAACCTATTTTTGATGTAGTAGGTTTTACTTTAAGGGCTAGTATGGAAAAGCCACCAAATGCATAAACCAAAAAATTCTTTGAGTTCCTACATGCAGCTCAAAAACCAATTTGGGATGATTGCAAAGCTCATTTAGAATTATCGATTGCAGTGAGGATTCTAAGTATTAAAACTGAATTTAGTTTTCTTTGTGATTGTTTCAATGATTTCATTGGTCTTCTCAAGGAAACTAATCCAACGGATAATTTAATTCCCTCAGATTTGTACCGAACGAAGAAATTAGTATCCAACTTGGATCTCACTGCTATAAAAATTGATTGATTTATCAATTGATGTATGTTATACTACAAGAATGATGCAACAAAAGTTTATTATCGCACCTACAATGCACATCAATTTAAGCCAAACTCGGGCAAAGAACGTCGTCAAAAGAAAGATGTTCCATATTCCTGTTTATTTTTTGGAGTTTTGCAATAGAAATTTAATATAAAAAACTCATTCTAATATCAATATATTTTATGGATTTATTCTCGCAGGATGATTTTATACGAGTTTGAAAAAATAATCAGTCTACTGGTGAGGGATCATCTTCAGAATTGACCCAATATTCTAAGTATTATACATGATCAGATGTTGTTGGAGGTAGGCATAGGGGGAGGGTATATGGCTTGGGTTTGCAAGGCTATGCTTATGAGGGCAATTCATCCACCTCAGTATTTTATGATCCAAGTGGAGCTGAAGAAAGTGTAAGTCAGAGGTTGCAGCGCTGACGAGAGAGATACAAGATTCAAAATGATATGGAAGCAGAGCTGCGATCCTGTAGAGATGAAAATTAAAAGAAGAAAGAGTAAGAGCAGCCACATGCATCACCATACAATGAGGACACGGAGGATGATTAGTACTCTTATTTGTTTGATGAACTTATGTGTGAACTTATTTGGTTTAAACATTTGATTTGATGAACTTGTTCTGTGTAATCATTGACTTTATTTGTTGAATTTAAACATTAGTACTCTTATTTGTTTGATGAGTTTATTTGTTTTGATGAACATTGTAGAAATTATAATAGTTGTGATTGATTATAGTGGTGTGTTGCTCATGTTTGTCAAAGCTTTGTTGCATATTTTGTGCAGGTTTAGACTTTAGGATAAATTTAGTAAATTATAGGGGGGTCTGTCAATTTTTTTTCAGATGATATAGGTTTTCGGCGGTCAACTGACAATTCCGCCCAGAAAACTCAATATCATACGGCTTTCAAAAGACGCTGGAATTTCAATAACGCCGTCGGTAATTACCGGCGGTTTACCGATGCTTGGCGGCGATTATCCGGTGAGATGCCGGTGGTTTAGCCGCCGGTACTTCATACGGTTCTGACAGCCGGTAACCGACGGTTTACCGGCGATGCACTGGTGGTTTGGACAGCGGCGGTTATCCGGTGAGACGGCGATGGTTTAGCCGCCGGTACTTCATACGGTTCTGACAGCCGGTAAGCCGCCGGTGATTAACCAACAGTTTACCGGCGATCGCCGGCGATCACTCGGCGATGCACCAGTGGTTTGGACAGCCGGTACACCGCCGGTAACTAACCGGCGGTCACCAGCATTACCACCGCCTTAAAGCTGCCGGAAATCGTTTCCTACGTCGTTTTTACCAGTGGTTTTGTGCCGCCGGTGTTTTACAAAACCGCCATAAATCAATCGTTAACCGCCGGTAATAGCCATCGGTAATAACTGAATTTCTTGTAGTGTAAAATGCTTGATGAGGTGAGATAATTTGTTTAAATAATAAATAAACAAAACACAATGTAGTGAAAATTATCAAAGAAGGAGATGCAAATAATTCAAGAGAGCAAAGAACAATAAAGACTATAATTTCAAAAGATATTGTCATGTTATATCTTCCTACTACAATAGTTATATATATAATACAACAATAAAATTTCTAGAAAGTTCTAAAAATAGGTACAAAACAGATATATTATTCCTAAGACAAGCTATACTTAAGATGCACCGCATCACACAAGAGGCACATAAACATGCCATGATCTTTGGCTTGTCACATGGGTGTAGTGGAAGAAAATTAGGACATGAAATTTGATTGACAAGACATGTGATAATATTGAATAAAAAAATATCTTGGTATTAAAATATTGAATGAGTTGACCTCATAAAGTGTAATTCTTTTGAGTTGAAAATAAATCAATCAGTATGTTTTTTTTTAATTAAATTTAGGCTTCGTTTAGGGCGACTTTCTTGTTGCTTCTTAAAACAACTTTATAGTATAAAAATTTTAATTTTTATGCTAAAATGATGCTTTAATAAGCAATTAGAAAGCCGTCCCAAACGAAACCTTGATATTCTTTTAGTTTAGGGTTTCATATGAGTGATATTAGAAGATTTGATTGAGATCAAATGGTTAATACTTCAGTAGATTTGAAAAATTTTAATAGATTCAAAAGCTTTAATAGCTTCCATCATAAAATTAATAAAAAAATTATCTCATTATATCAATATTAAAATTTTGGTTATGATGAAATTCAAAATCTTTTGATTTATTTTAAAAGGATTGTAATGCATATAGAATTTGTATGATATTGATCTAAAAATAAATTCAAGAGGAAGACTTTTATTGCACTAGAAATTAAGTGGGTTATTTTGCTTTTTTTAAAAGTGATATATATTCAATGAAAGTGAAGAGTTATTTTTATTTATTTATTTTTTTTAGGGGATATTTTATTAATGTTGAGAGCTCTAATGAGAAAAAATGTATTGAAGTGTATAAGAATATTGTCTTTAATCTCACATATGATGTCAATTTTTTGAATTGAAAATAAATTTACTATATATGTTATAGATTTGATCTTAATATTAAATTCACACTCCCTATTACACATTCATTTGAGATGACTGTAGTTTTTTATAAAGACGGTAAAGCTGCTGTGAAGATGTTGCAGAAAGCAACTTCGAGCACAAAATTTTCTCATAAGCAGTTAAAAAGCAGCAATCAAACATAAACTATGATTACAATCTGAAAAACAAAGCAGTAATAAAATTGTCCCAAATGAAGCCTGAGTTGCAACTCAAATTGCATCTTAAAATTATGCCAATAAGCACGACCTCCAATTTAATGAGAACAATTACTTTGCCCTAATATGCTTCATTTTTGTCTTTCCATAGAGACAAAAATTTTATTAGTGGAAGTTAACAAGTTTATCTCATTAGGATGGTAATTTGACATGAAATATATTTAGTGTTTGGAGATTAGATAATTTAAGAAATATGATATTAATTCCTAATTTAATTTGGTAAATATATTATTTATTCTTATTGATTATTAAATACAACACATTGAGCTTAACTATAGTAGATCTTCTTTCTTAATACAAAAAATGGGTGCTTGATAGATATTTAGGCTTCGTTTGAAATAGCTTTCTCAAAGCTTCATTTTTCATATTGCAAACACAATTTTTATTTGGTTACTCTTTTTAATAAACTTCTCTACTTAGAAATTAGTCTCCAGCAACCTAAAAAAAACTATTTTCTCCATAGTAACTTTACAACCACGTATATAAAATATTATAGTCGTCCCAAACAAACCCTTATCTATTTTTTTTTTTTTCTTTCCAATTGTGATTAGCATTATATTGTTTGAATTTCACATGAAATAAATTAACTCATAATTAGTGCTCATACGATGGTGGAAGTTGAATGTTATACATAAATATTATTTATAATTTTACAATAAAAAAATAATCATAAATGTTCTCTAAGATCCTTAATCAATTGTTTTTTGTATTAATTAAAATTAGGAAGGAAATTTTTATAGTCTTTAGTAGAATTGTTCGTTGCATGTAGTAGAGGAATATATAAAGTTTAAAGTAGATAAGAAGATTTATCGCTACCACCTTATTGGGCCGTTCAGCTTGTGGGCCTTCTATAAAGGCCATGCTTTGTAGATCTATATGACTTAAAGTCTAATATTGCTCACTTTGATCTGTTGGTTAAGAGCTTTGACTATCAACCGAAAGGTCTTGAGTTCGAAGCCTACACATGTGATGTGTGCGTAAGTTTGCCTTAATTGACGTAAATGTTCCTAAACAAACTCTAACAAGATAAAACACAAACATAATATTCATGAATAAGTTCAAATAAACAAAAGCTCTAACAAATTGAACAATAATAGAAGGCATACTCGCTTAAGCTTGACTCGTTTGCACCTACACTTTTAAGATCATGGATCTATAGGAAGTTCAAAGTCAAATTTGGCTCAAGCTAGGGCTGTCAAAATTAGGTCACGGGTTGAGTTCGTGTCCAACCTGGCACCGTTCGACTCGACCCGAACACGACCCGCTTCGAATATGTTTTACTAAGTTTTTATTTATTTATTTAAACCTAAATTAAATTAAGGTAATATTTACTTCAATCAATTTAAAAATAAATCAAACTTAATTCAATTTGGGCAACATGGTTTATTATTTTTTTGAAAATAGCATTTACTTATTTCATAACAATATTTTAAAACCCTACTAAGTTAATTAAAAAAGGTCAATGAACCCAACCCGATTTTACAAACGGGTCGAAATCCCAAACCCGAATCCCATCCAGTTTGGGTTCGGGTTGACACATACCCGAAATTTTCGTGGTCAGGTTCAGGTTGAGTTTTTTGGCCGTGTCAAATATTAACACCCCTAACTCGAGCAATATAAGAATTAGTTCAAATTTGAGCTATGAACTTTTTTTAGTGTTTAGAACATTCACTTTAACATGACAGATAGGGCTGCAAGCGAACCAAACGTTCGACGAGCAACTCGTTGTTCGATTCGATTAAAGCTCGTTTGTGATCGTTTAATTAACTAAACAAACAAACTTGAACAATATTTTAAATACTCGATTCTTAAATAAACAAACTTGAACACTAATGCATTCGGCTCATTTATGTTCGCGAACAACAGCATTTGAAGTTCGTGAACAAGCTCGACATTAAGCTCGATAAAAGCTCGATTCGTGTTCGATTTTGAACTTGTGAATAAGCTCGATAAAAATAATTAATATTTAACTATAGAATTAATAAATAGACAATTGCTTTTATTATAAATGTGTTCGCTCATAGAAATGTTCATGAACATGTCTGTTTGATAGTTAAAAAAATTTGTTAAATATGTTCGCGAATAAGCTGGATAAGCACTAAACGAACGAACATGAACTAAACACGAACCGAACATGAACTGAACACGAACCGAACATGAACACTCATTAATTTAAATGAACCAAACATGAACACAAACAATAAAGTTCGAACAAACATGAACCAAACTTGAACAAACTGATATTACATGAACACAAACATGAACACTCACATACTCGGCTCGGCTCGGTTCGTTTGCAGCCCTAATGACAGAGTTTCATCCAGAATGAATAAACAATATGAAAAAAACATTAGAGGCATATTTATCCAAACTAGACCATTCTAAGGCATCTAAAAATCTTTTTTTTTTTTTTTCTTTAAAATGAATCCCAAAACCTGCTTTAAATAAACTAATCTACCCAAAACCAATGGAATATACATATATTAACAACCTCGTGCGGAGCTCATATAACCAAAAAAATCAAAATAAGAAGACAAAATATACTTACTATTTCATAAGATGCTGAATGCTGATCCCCCAAGCTGAAGCAAGCTGCGACAATAATTGGTTTGCTGAAGCCCCATAGCTATCCTCCTGCAGGTCCATAGTAGATACTTCATGAAGGTTCAACAAAATTTCTCTCTTAACTTCCATAGGAATGCTAAGGAAATCTGCTCCATTCTCCGTTACCAGATTCATCAACTGGAAAGGGAAAATTACATCAGGCATAGGATGATAAGTCTCAAACAAATTCAGGAAAAAATGGGAAATTATTAGTGAATCTCAAGTATTTCTGAAAGCTTAATGCGCTTTCAGCTAATATTGGGAGAGCGGGCGGGCGAGCATTGGCAGATTCACCTTAAGGCTAAGGGGGACAATTGCCCTCCTGTAAAAATAAAAAAAATCTTTATTATATGATTCTTTAGGTAATTTGTCCCCCTCCATATTTTTTCTAGTCTTTATTACAATGATTTTTAGGCAATTGCACCTCCCGGCCCCCCTCTAAAAGTTTTAAAATACTATGATTTTTAGGCAATTGCCCTAACATACTAAACATATTGTATAGAGATGTTATTGTTAGGGAACGATGAACCAAATACAAAGAGAAATAGTAAAGAGACTCCAAAAATATACTTACAACCAAAAATTGTTATGAGGGCGCTGTCCCCGAAAACCCCCGCAGGGGCGCTGCTCCTTGACCCTCGACCTGACTGGGCAGGTCGAGCCTCGCCAGGGGGCGTTGCCCCCTTGGACCCCTGACATATCTGTGAAGCGTACAACGATGAACAAATAGGAGTCGATAGGTATCACCCTCGAAATAAATTTTGGTTGTAAGGATATTTAAAAAAAAAAAAAACTCTGCACTTTTACTTATAAATTTGCCCCCCCTTAAAATTAAGGCTGGATCTGCCCCTGGTGGTGTTTTGGTAAATCTATGAATCAATGCTTTGGAAAAAAAGATAGACCTTGCAAATACCTGTTGAATCCAAGCAAATGCTATATCAAACAAGCTTTGTTCCAGCAGCAACTGCCCGACTGCATGCAATAGTTCAATAGCTACTTCATCTGAGAGCTCATTGATAACAGGCCCAGATCTTTCCATCAGCTTCAAAAGCATCACATCATCTCCCCTAGAAAGCACCTCTGCATATGCTGAATCCACATCACCAATACGAATTGAATCCATTGCACCCTCCTGGCCGGAATCGCCATCTGCCATGGCATCCATATCTTTTTCAGGAACTGGCCGTCGTGTTGCAGCTCGAGAGGTTCCATTATCGTCCCCAGCCACTCGAATAGCTTCCAAAGTAGCCTCATCCTTGGAGGCTTGCCAAACACTTCTTGCAGAGGGACCTTCGCCGAGCCTAAATGGTCCGTCAGCTTTGTCCCAAGCCCTCCGGCCGCTACCAACTTGATCGCCTCCATGTTCATTTCTTAGCAATCTACCACCAGCTGAAGAGGCCATTAGACCTCTCCTTGGAGCAGCGTGTGCATAGAATTCTTTTCCCCTTGATACAGAAGCCATGCCATCTGTTGACAGATACGGAATTCTACTTTCAGCTCCCCGGCCGAACTTTGAAGTGGTGGTCTTGAAGTCCATTGTAGTTGCTAAGGATCTTACAGGAGATCCTTCGAACCCCACAGTCATATTTCCTCCTCTCCTTCCAAAGGAAATTGACAAGTCTCGTGCCATTTCTTCAACAACTCTCTCAAGTCCATGAACTCGGTCTTCCAGGGTTATTAAGCTATCATGGGAGCCTTCCATGAAGTGCTGAAAAGATTTATAGAGCATAAATATCAATAACCTTGTCAAAACAAAGTGAAAATTCCAGTCAACTAAGCAAAGTTGGCGATATAAGGTAGAACCAATTTGTTCTGGTGATTAAGTTCCTGGGAATCCTGATAATCTAAGATAAATATGATTCATTATCATCCTCTCGGTTTCATTAATTCTTCTTAGTTTCGATAGATTTGCCGCTGCAATGCACCAATCTTTTCAGCTATTCCTCTGCCAACCATCTCAAGCCATTGATCTTTAAATCTGTGGGCTCTAAAAATTCTCATTTGGCCCTACTGTGAGAATTTTAGTTTAGTCAAATACTCAAATTTTTAGAAAGTATATTGGATTGCAAATAAAATATCACCCAGAAGGTATATTTTATGAGAACTTTATGATTCGATTCTTGGTCTCTCATAGGCATGCCTTAATAATATTACCCTCCTAGAAGGTATGTGAGGTGATATGACTTCACCTTGCCTTGCCTAATCAACTAGGCAAGCATCCAGCTTCCCTTTACACCGTTGCTTAATCTTTTTTATTTTTGCCACTGTCCATTTAGCATAGTCAATGTAATTTTATAAACCTGCCAAGGCATTTCTCCACTAAACTTAGATAGATAAAAATTCATAAGTTATAACGCATCATTATACTGTGACTGAAAGGAAATTTAATTCTGCTCTATGCATGCAAATCAGGAAGAAATAAATTAAATCCAATCTTAATGATCAAACACAAACCTGCAACATGTTCATAAGATATGCTTGTTGCCTCTCTAAGTGAGATAACTGCCTCTGAATGCCCAACCAATTTACTTTATTATTCATAAAAGAGCTTTCAACAAGACCATCAGTTCGTGAGATACTTGAACGGCTTGCAAAGGAGTCCCCAGGGTTAAATTCCACCCTATTGGAAGCATCACAACCCCTCAGTTTCGAGTCTCGGAACCTCAATTGCTCTGAAAACTTATCACGAGCAAGGAAATCTGAGTTTTGTTGTCTTCCATGTGCACCTAATCTTCTTTCAGAAGTATTATAGCGACGATATGAATGTTCAAGATTTTCATTCAATTCACATCCAGCAACAACACCACCCTCAGCTGAGCCTTTTTCTTTTCCATCTTTTGAATGCGAGGACTGAGGGCGTTTACGAGGTACCACAACTTCAACAGGAACATCATCTGAATTTCTTGATTCGAGTTTTTGAAAGAACTCTGGGTTTAACTCTTTGTCTTTCAAAGAGGGTGCCTTTATCTTCAGTAAATCTGCAGCATTCTCTGGTAGGATGGTGCACTTTACGGGGGATAGAGGCGCACCGCCAGTAGATGAAGAATCAGCAGATGAATCCTTCACAGATTCTTGTCTATCACTATTGAGATTCAAATCTTTACTGTCCAAATTCTCGTCAGAATGTCCTGATTCACCAACTGTAACACCGTGTAACACCCACGGAACACAAATAATAAACTTGAACTACATGAACACTAATGAGAGGCTCGCATTGTACCTTTCAAACTCTCAGCTCCTTTATCTGAAATCTTCTTCCATAATTGTAAAGCCTCCATCACGCTCTCTCTCACGGGCTTAACCTGGTTAAAAAGAAATATGAGACATTGAACAAACTTGTAGCCAGAGTAGCCATACCGATTTAAGAAAAACAGTCTCGAGCTATAAACATTCAATCTATTTGTGGAAGAAGATGCATTTGTATCACGTACCCTATAAAATCCATGAAAATAAGAAACATGAAAAATCACCTTATCAAAACGACAAGCCTCCAAAGAAGCAATAGTTTGAGATGCCCCATCAGCAATTAAATGGCTTGATTGGGAGGCCAACACACTGAATGTATCAGCAGCTGCTTTACGAGTTGCCCAATCATTATTCTCAAGACATTCTCGAACACTTTGCAGCACATTCGGCATACTCTGGGAACTGATTGCTCCAACCTGCAAGAATTTTGAGATTATTTTTTCCAACCAATCCAAAACAAAGCTATTCTAGGACATTTACTAGGGTTAAAGATTTAGAAATCACAAACGCTTTAAACCATAATAATATGCTTTTGATAGGAAATACTTGAATATTTCAAGTAAACCCTAACAAAATTGATGAAAACAACGAGAAAACTTCACCAATCTAATGGAAAAACAGCAAAATAGTAGTTCATGGACGGAAACAAATAACCAAGATACCAGTGATCCTCAATTCGAGAGGAGGATCGTTCTCTCTCAATCCCAAGATGAATCTAAGGCCCAAGACACCAAGACAAGAACTCCGAAAATCAGCCACCAAAATAAAGCAGAACACTAACCCTATTTCCTCTCTCATACTTAAAGCATACAATTAATCATCATTTACTCCTTAAGTAAAAGAAGTTAAAAAAAAATACAGATAATCATTAAAGCCAAAAGATAGATTAGCCCTTGCCATCCGCTCCTTTGGCTTCAAATATTTGACTTTGAATCTCTAGTAGACCCCACCTCCTTCTCTCTCTCTTGCCGCCGCCCCTTCTTTTGTAAACCTGAACTGGCCCATTAGAAGGGTCCGGTTGAAGTTGGGATAGTTCAGGCTGAACCGGCCTATCAATACCGCCCTCCCAAAGAACCTCCTATTCCTCAAGGTAAAAAGAAGGAAATTGATGCTTCATCCTCTCATAAGGCTCCCATGTCGCATCGTAGTTCAGAAGATTCTTCCACTTGATCAGCACTTCCTTAGCTCCATCTTCTCTTTGGCGAACCCCCATAAGCTCCAATAGTTCTAAAACCACCTCTAGATCCTCAGTTAATGTCACCAGTAACTCGGAGCTTGCTGCAGAAAAGCGACTAGCTGCATATCTTAATCTAAGAGTACTAAGCTAAGAAATTCTCGGAACTTATTATTAAAAAAAAAGAAAAAAAAAAAACTTCAGTTGAAACTAGTAGTTAATGGCCAATTGGGTTCAACATCACCCAGAAGAAGTTTGGGACATGATGTGCAATTACTGACAAATGATTGAACTATCCATTTTAAAAATATGATCAGCTACTTAGATTATATCGTAAGATGGTATTTTATTTAAAATTGACGCAAGTTGACCGAGACTTTCTGCATTAATTTACGCTTAAACTTGTTGAGACAATCTTGTGATTGACTTATTATTGAAATTAATTATTAAATTTATGTCAAACTGTTTTTATCTGTAGATTACGATTAAAAATGTTACATAAGCTTGTCAAGTTGTCTTTTCTTTTGTCTTTAGTAGCAGCAGCTTGAATCATCTCAATAACCCAAACAAAAAAAAAAACTTTATTTAGTTCCGAGACTGATTAACAGTGGTTTCAACAATACGCCAAAAGTTACGAGAAAGTGTAGGACTCGAACGGATAAATAATTGGTAGCTGTTGACTCTTTCATTCAGATGGCTTTGTCTGTGTCTATTTACGATTTAAAATCTTAAAGCCTGAATACACTACAGTGATCTGGAACCTTAGAGAACTTCCAATGGTGAATGATCTGTGTGAGGTAGGATTTAGGTTAATTGAGTGGAAATGAGGTAAATCACTGTTCTTTTTCCTTATCTTAAAATTGCCCTCTTGATTAGAGGGGTTACTATCAAAAAGTAAATCCAAAAATCATCCTAATCTACAAGAGATGATGATAAAAAAAAAATTCATTTTAAGAACAATTACCATGGTAAAAAAAGGAAAATAAAAAATAAAAGAAACAACAGGGGATGTCTGATATTCTATATTTGGTAAGAATTCAGAAAAATTTAGCTTAAATCCAGCCAAACTGTTTTCAGGTTATAATCCTCTTCAAATTTGATAAAATCTGGATTTACAGGATTTACTAAAACCTACTTGAGTTAAATCCTACTTTAGCTTAATAGCCCCAGAAAATGGAACATACCTAAAACTGTCTCAAGTTGTCAGCTTGCATAATGCTGTCAAAATAAATAAATAAGAAAAAAACAAACAGCGAGCAGCAGGCCACTTCTTCTAAACCAGAACTCGCTTCATAGAAGCCCAGCGACAGCACAGCATAGCACAGAGCAAACTGAAGAAAACGAACCTGGGCCAATTTCGAAAGCACAGACAGCAAAGATCCCTTCGCAAGACAGCTCTGAGCTCCAATCATCTTACATATTCTAGGGCACAGCCTCTGAAACGCCGCAGCTCCGCCTCCCCCTCCCCCTCCCCCTCCTTCCACGACTTTCCCAAGACACATTGCCGCCCCCGCCTGCACCGTCTTACTCTGTTCCCCCATCACCTCCAATAACGGCTTCACAAACAAACCAGCCACCGGCGCCGCCGCCCCCGACCGTCCATTTCCGGTTTCCTCAGCATTGGATCGAAGATAGATCGCCGCCAGCGAGCCAGCCGCGTCACCACAAGCGTCACGAAGTGAAGCGTCTGATACAGGGTCCTTGAGTCGGCGAACAATGAGATTTATGATTTTGGGTAGATGAGCAGCGGCGGAGTCGGGGTATGCGGCGCAGAGAAGAGCGAGAAGGCGGATGGATTCGCGGCGGGCAACAATGGGGGAGCTGCGGGCACCGGTCGGGTCGCCAGGGGAAGGAATAGGATCGTGGAGTAGTGAGGAAAGGAACATAGGGAAGCCGTCAGCGGGAAGGGAGCTAATTATGTTTTCGAGATCGTCGACGGCGATCTGATGGGTGTCACGATCGGAGAGCTTCGAGAGAGAAGAGAGGATGCGAGATTTGAGATCAAGCATGGCGAGGTGGGAGGAGAGAGAAGATTGAGAAGGGGATTTGGAAGCTTTGGAGGAGGATCTGGTGGTCGAAGACATTTTTGCAGTGGGGAAGAAGGAGCTGTGGAGAGCTAACGAAGGGGATCTCCGAGAAATGGGAAAGAGGAATAGTGGAGAATATTTGAACTTAGGATTGTGTATGTCAAAAATCTATTTTAATGAAAATTATATAACTAATAACTAATTATCTAAATATCTAATTATAGTTTTAACTTCTAATTATATTAAACTAATTTGATGATAATTATACAACTAATAAATTATCAATAATAATTAAACTAATGTAATGATAATTAGGCTACTAATTATTTAATTAAATATAATTATATTACTTATTTATACTAATTATTAGATTAATTTAAAATCCAAGATTTGGCTTTGTCTCTTTTCCTCATTGCCATTTCTTCGTGTTGTACATGCTTCGCGTGATGGGAGCTCGCTCTCTACTTCCTTCTCTGCTCAAGGCAGAGGTACTCGAATGGAGTGAAAAAGAACTGGAGAAAGTTCTTCTTCACCTTATCAGCTAGACAGATGTCAGCGAAGTCCAATGAGTTGCTACCCAAGGTCTTGATTATTCCTCTTCGCGAAGGTAATGATTTTTCTCCCTTTCGCTTGCTTATTTCTCAAAAAAACATGTATTTGTTATTATGAAATCTAATTGTATCAATCAATTGAGTTGTAGTTGACTCATTTTAATTTCATTAATTGAGCTCGATATGAAGCTCGTTGAGGGTCATAGGGGGGCATCGGACCCCTGCTTGGGGGCACCGGGGTGAAGCCTCCTAAGAAAAAAGAATTTTTAGAGCCCCAAGGAGCTGTGTAGAGCTCAGTACCGCAACATTGTGGATCAAATATAGGACAGAGATCCTAGTCTCGTGGCCCTACTAGTCCAGCGTTGCGAGATGCTGCTAGCCTACTTAGTCAGTCCCTTTTATGCGATTTTTATTTGGATGTAACTTCAAAAAATATGTATTTGCATGAATTATTATTATTATTATTATTATTATTGATTATTTTCTTCATTTAATTTTTTAATTTTTTTTTTAATTTATCATTAGATGTCTAAGTTTTGTTTAAATTTGGAGAAAGGTTCATGAATAGAAAATATTTATAATAATATGGTACCAAAGAGGGTTTTTCACGTGAGGTGCCCTGCTTCAGCGGACATGTGAAGGAATTTTTTCGTCATTTATGCATGGGCTTTATATGGGCTATTTCTATAGGGCCCAAATTAATTTAGTAGTCCACATAACCATATAAGTTTTGACTTTTAAAAAATATAAAAAAAAAATTACATCTTCGAAATAATGTTTAATAGTAATATTTATTGAGAGGTTTGATGGAGAAGTATAGAGAGTAAAGAGGATCTACATTGATACATTGATTTAGAGAAAGCAAATGATAAAATTTCAAGAGAAGCATTATGGAGAGTTCTCGAAAAAAATGGGTTAATAATGCTTATATTCAAATCATTAAAGATATGTATATTGGAGCTGTTATGTGTGTTCAAACACAAGGTGGTTCGACCAAGTATTATCCAATTTCAGCCGGATTACATCAAGGATCAGCCTTAAGCCCATATATTTTTGCTTTAGTCATGGACGTTCTCACTAGACATTTGCAAGAGGTTTTACCTTGGCGTAGGCTTTTTGCTGATGATATTCTTCTTATTGATAAGACTAGAGAGGAAGTTAAAGGTAAACTTGAATTATGGAAGTCAACTTTAGATTTTAAAGGCTTTCGTTTTAGTAGATCTAAAACTGACTATATTGAATGTAATTTAATTAATTATGTATCTAGTGGGGATTGTGAATTGGGTGATCAAGACATTAATAAGAGTATATATTTTTGATATATTGGGCCTATCGTTCAAAGCTATGATGAAATAGATACAGATATTATTAGTAGAATTCAAGTTTGATGGTTGAAGTGGGAATTCATTGGGCTTGTTGTGTGATAGAAAAGTCTCTCTCAAACTTAAGTGAAAGTTCTATAATATGGTAATTAGACCTGCAATACTTTATGGTGCATAATGTTGGTCATTATAAGAGAAGAATAATATTAAGTTAAGTGTTGCAAAGATGAGGATGCTCAGGTGGATGAGTTGCTTTACTTTTAGAGCCAAGATACGGAATGAGCATATACGTGAAAAGGTTGAAGTAGTTCTAGTGGAAGATAAGATTAGAGAGAGCCGGCTTAAATGGTTTGGTCACATAAAATGATGATCTTCCTGTTAAGAAAGTAGATATATTAGATTTGATTTATATTAATAAAGGTATAGGTAGACCTAAAAAGACTTGGTTACTTGAAATGACATTTCTTTATTAGATTTAAATAAGAATTTAACTCTTAACATGACAAAATAGAAAAAAAAAAAGAAAAGATTCATGTTGCTGACCCCACAGAGTGAATAAAGGCTTGATGTTGTTGTTGTTATAATATTTTGAATGCAAAACAACTCATAACTATTAAAAAAATTTAATATAGATGATTGTATCCAACTATGAAAAATGGAATAAAAGAACCAATAAATAATGAAATATATCAAAAAATATGAAGCCAAAGATAATATCCACATCTCGCATTTAGAAATAAAATTTTATGAAATTAAATTTAAGAACATATAAATTTTGATTTCAACAAACTAATGATAAAATTGAATGCCTCGACATTCCCATTGACACTAAATTGATCTGATCCGACTCTAAATGTGCCCAAGGCCAACCACTAGAAATATAATTAGAAACTTAATTGTGTGACTAAATAATCTCTGAATCTTTTATTCTTATTGTAAAACCCCCTCCAAAGCTGATTTTTTTTAGTGCAGTTAGTCCGTACGAACTGGATTTAGTACAGGACGAACTGAAGAAAATTGTGAAGAATCTGTCAATTTCGTCTGTACGAACCTGGAAGGGTCGGGACGATCCGTCTGGACGAAATTTGTCCAGAGAGCAAGTCGTCCGGACGTTATTTAATTTCGTCTGTACGAATTTCTGCCATAGGGCAAATCGTCCCAGGACGAATTTTGGATCGTCCGGGACGATCAGTGTTAATAAATATCCGATAGAGATATTTTGGATTCATTTGAAGAGAGAGAAAGAGAATTCAGGAGAGAGAAAGAGAAGGAAAGAAGGAAAAGCTTGGTTTCGGAGGCCGCGGACCGATTTTCGTCCGTCGTCGTTGTTAGAATATTTGTTTGTCTTGCAGTAAGGACTCCGAATCCTATTTCTGTTTTCGAAGATTTCGAGTTTTGATATTTCTGTGCTCAGATTTGTGTTTCCGTTACCGAAAAACACGTATAATTTTGTATTGACGGAAGTTTTACCGCACAACTTTTGATATGTTTCTGATATGATATTTCTGCACGATTTGAGTATTTTCTGTAAAGTTTCTACCGGTTATTTTGAGTTCTGTGCGATTTTTATGGAATAGAAAATTATCAGGTTGTTGAAAAATGTTGCTTCAGTATAATGAAAGTCTTATATTGTTGTTTTACATGTTCTGTGGTAATTGGTAAAGTTTTGAATCTGTGATTTCTGTGTAAATTCCGTGTACTGCCGTTATGCCGCCGATTTCTCGTCCGACTTCTGATTTTCTGAATTGATGATTTGAATGATTGAATATGCATACGAATGTGGATATATGATTGAATAATTGTTATATTACTGAAAGACAAGTGAAGACTGGTTGAACCGTTGGTTGGAGATGATACCTGTACAGGATGGTGGGCCGACGGGCTTTCCTTTAAAAAGGGTTTGGCGATATCCTCTACTGATCACGTGATTACCGAAGAGAGTTATAAGGAGATTACTGTGCCGACGGGCATGAGTGACGACTCTTTTTACTGAGCCAACGGATTACTAACATCGATACTAACATTGAAAAATGCCTTAATAGCCAGTGATTGTACTTGTTAGGTAAGACTACTGTATTGTATTGCATGCGTACAGAACTGTTCTTATGATTTCTTGATGGATTTACTGATTTATTGAGATCGATTGATTTATTGATATAGAATTGATTTATCGATATTGAATGGATTTAACGGATATACGGGTTTACTGTTACTATACGATTTTATTGATATTGCATACAGTACATGTCACTGGACATTGATACTGATACTGATATGGATATGGATATTGTATTGATTCATGGATACATATATCGATATCGATACCGATACCACTGATACATTGATTCATTGTACCAATCTTATAGCACGTGATACACCGAACAAGATACACGTGATACAGCGAACAAGATACATGTGATACATCGAGCATGTGATTATTGATTTATTAATTTTTATATGATTTTATTGCATTGATTGATTTCAATTGTATTTGATGATTTTATTGATTTGATTGATATTGAAGAACTGATGATTTGATTGATATTGAAGAACTGATCGATTTGCAAGTGTATGTTTTGATACGACTTTACTATATTGATAGACTGATGTGATAGATAAGACGACTACTGTAGAGATTTAATGCACGTACTGATTTATTGAGCTTTATGAGATTTCCTACTGTTTATTGATTCTCTTACTGATGATTTTGGATTCTATTGTTTATGTATTGATTTCTGTTTCTGTACTGATTTCTGTATCTGCATAGATTCACTGATCATATGCAACTGACTGTTATTAATTCGACTGATTGACATGCATATTGCTTCCGTACCGTGCTTTGATTTCAGTTGTAGGCTTTGGTGACCTGCTGGGCTATTTAAGCTCATTATATGTGGTTAACAATTTCAGGTCTGAGCAAGGGAGCAAGAAGTAATGGTTGATCAAGACTGTCGACGAATCCTTTCACTATTGATGTTTGGGATGTTACACTTATAATCAAATCAAGCATTTGAACAAACCCAAAGAGCTCAAAATCATTCAATTTTGATATCATTACGGCAACTAAATGCTAAAAGAATGGTTTATGATCCAGAGGATTAATGTGAGATCAAATGATGGAGTGTTTTAAATTTTGGCTATATTTACAAAGAGTGTCACTCTAAAAAATTATAAATAGACTCATACTCTCTATACGAAGAGAATACATGGAGAGAGAAATAGAGTTTAAACCCCCAAGTTGAGAACTAAGAGAGCTCGTAAGCTTAAAGAGACTTAGAGCTCAATCGAACTACCATCATCTAGCTATAGCCATTTGACCATTATCAATAGACCAACACCAACATACCACAACCATCGTACCACCACCATTTCCATCAGACCACCATAATCAAACTGCCTTGTCAAAACACTATCATCTGACCATCGTAATCAAATCTCCATCCTCTGACCACCAACTACAATCCTCCGAACACCATCACCGTATTTAATTGCATCCCACATATTTCCTAACTTCTAATTTATTTTGAGTAATACTATTCTAATCAAAATAAATTTAAAAATTACTTAATTTATTTTAAGACGTGTATGATATAATAAATTTATATATATATATATATATATATATATATTATATTATATTATATTATATTATATTATATTTAAATAAAATTAATTGATTTTTAGACTTATCATATTAATCCCAAACTAATTTTTTAATATATTTTTTTATTTCAAAGCTATAACTTCGAAGACTGTTATTTTAAAAATAAGAACAATAAAATAATTAAAATAAAATTTGTAATTATCAAAATTATTTTTAGGAATAAAGGTTAGTAAACGATAAGAATGGCAGCACACTTATCCGTCTGATGATTCTATCTTCAATAGCTTTTCTTATAAATTTCTCCGTCGCTGAGTAGAAAATCAAAGAAAGCGTTTTGCCGGGTGAAGAAAGAAGATAAATGGCGAAGCCGGAGCTGTTTGAGCTCAGCAACGGAAGGATAAAAGTGAGGCTGACCAACGTCGGCGCCGCCATCACTTCTCTTCTCGTCCCTGATTCCGAAGGTTAGGGTTTATTGGATTTGGTCATCTCCTGCAGGTTTCATCGTGATCTGATTTGATTGAGATGGTCTATTTTGATTTCTGTTTGGATTTCAGGAAATGTGGCAGATGTAGTTCTAGGGTTTGACTCCCTTGATGCTTATGTGGTAAGTTGTAGGAAAGATCTTTTGGAATTTTTTGATGGGATTTTAATTTTGGTCAGCTGGATTCACTGTGGGTGTGAAAAAAATGAGGATGTTGATGCGTATGAGATGGCAATTTGGTTTTTCTGTGGTGAGTGTTGAAAGTAGACCTGTCAATATTGGACCCGACCCGAAAACCCGACCCGAACCCGACCCGAAATTTTCGGGTTTGGGTTGACCCGAACCCGAAGCGGGTCGGGTTCGGGTCCGGGAAACCGACCCGTTTACAAAAACGGGTCGGGTTCGGGTTGACCCGACGGGTTGCCGGGTCAACCCGAAAACCCGTTTAATTTAAACAAATTTGATTCCCGCCCTTGCCCGAGCTGCCCGCTGCCCCAGCCCGCCCTTGCCCGAGCTGCCCGACTGCCTCGAGCCGCCTGCCCCGCCTGCGGCCTGCCCAGCGCGGTACGACCCGCGTGGGCCGCGTCAATGTCGCGGTGACTGGTGAGACCCGCGTGACCGCGTGGCGCGTGCGAGGCTTTCTCCATCCGTGACCGCGTCCGTGACTCAGCCGCGGCTGCCGTCGTTCATGTCTCAGCGGCTCAGGCGCTCAGCCGCAATTCCGCCGTCCGGCGTCCGGCGTCCGGCGTTTCTTCACGCCGCGTCGTCCCGAGGCTTTCGCCGTCCCAAGGACGGAACTAACATCGGCGTCCCGAGGCTTTCGCCGTCCCGAGATTTGGCTGAAATATGTGGGGTCGGGTTGACCCGAACCCGACCCGAACCCGAAGCGGGTCGGGTTCGGGTCCAGAAAATCGACCCGTTTGAAAAAACGGGTCGGGTCGACCCGAACCCGAATAATACGGGGTCAATTTCGGGTTGACCCGAACCCGACCCGTAACCCGAAATTGACAGATCTAGTTGAAAGCAAAGGATCAAAGGAAGATTTTGACTAAACTTTTGGATTGACTGTATTTTTTTAGTTATTTTTCATTCATTTGATTGATTACTTATTCTCATTTGTCCCATTTATGCTGCATTGATGATGAAATCTAATATTCAGATTTTATTTGGGACAGCTTTTTTTTCTTCTTCTTAAAGCATCTTCTTAATAAAATAAAATAAAATTTTATACTAAAAAACTGTTTTAAGAAGCAGCAAAAAAGTCATCCCAAACAAAGTCTCAATTTGAATGAGTTAAAATTTATAGAGAGAAAGGAATTAGAAAGAAAATGCAAGGCTGCAATCATCCTCTTCATCATATTTTTAGAGATTTTA
Source organism: Dendrobium catenatum (assembly GCF_001605985.2). Lineage (NCBI taxonomy): Eukaryota > Viridiplantae > Streptophyta > Magnoliopsida > Asparagales > Orchidaceae > Dendrobium > Dendrobium catenatum. The sequence continues at coordinate 272,884 of NW_021319113.1, read as the reverse complement.
CCATTTTTTCATAGAAATACATAGTTTTTTTTTACTTGTGTTGTTTCTACACTGCATTTCAACAATTATTTCAATTTTTGTTCATCTTTTTTGGTTAGAATGACAATGCACCTTATTTCGGGTGCATTGTTGGCCGTGTGGCAAATCGGATCAAAGATGGGAAATTTGCTCTCAATGGTGTGGACTATTCATTGCCTATTAACAATGGCCCCAACAGCCTTCATGGTAAGTAATTCATCTAGAATATAATCTCATGGAAAATAAATTCTTCCATGATTGATCTCAAAATCATTGAATTAGCTTTGAGATCCGTGTTATATATATATTGTATTCTCAACTCTTTGAATTTTTTTGTTGGAATATAATTTTGATTCTTTGGAAGTATTTTGTATCTCCTTATCTATCAGGTGGGAGCAAGGGCTTTAACAAAGTGGTCTGGGAGGTTATAGATCATACAGATGGTGGGATACCAGCCATAACATTCAAGTATCACAGTAAAGATGGAGAGGAAGGTAAAATCATTTGTTTCTCTGGAAAGATTCAGTTATAGAGGAAGCAAAATGTCAAATAAATTTCTGTCATCCTTCTATATTTTGTAGGGTTGTTAACAATTCAATCTTGAATTGACTCAAGCCTGATTATAGGCTGGTTTGATCCCATCTCTTTCGATCCAAACATTCCTTGTTTACTTTAAAGACATGATCCTATTTCAATCTCCTATGATGTGATAAATTATTAGTTTGATGTACATCCATGCGATCATACATGCATATGCATTTCGATCGGAGTTATACTTGGACACATTTTTTATTTCATTTGATTCGGATTTAGGCTTCGTTTGGCACGACTTTCTTATTGCTTCTTAAAGCAGTTTTTTAGTATAAAAATTTAATTTTTTGGTGCTAGAAAGTTGCTTTAAGAAGCAATAAGAAAGCTGTCCCAAATGAAGCCTTAGTTTGTTAGCTGGCTCATTAGCTTCAATTTTGAGTTAATTTTGCAACCCTACCTAACCTTTGCCCAATTTAGGTTATCCTGGTGATGTTACAGTCACAGCAACATACTCCCTTCCTTCAAGCAACTCACTCAAACTTGAAATGGAGGCCACACCCAGTGGCAAAGCTACCCCAATCAACCTTGCTCAGCACACTTACTGGAATCTAGCAGGTCACAATTCCGGCGACATTCTCGATCATTCTATTCAAATCTTTTCGCATCACATAACTCCAGTCGATCACAACTCAATACCAACCGGCGAAATCGCTCCGGTCAAGAATACTCCCTTTGATTTCACACAAGAAAACAAAATTGGTAGCACAATTGATCAAGTTCCAGGTGGCTATGATCATAACTATGTTCTTGATTACAGTGAAGAGAAATCTGGACTGAAGCATGTGGCTAAGGTGAAGGATTCTTCAAGTTCAAGAGTACTGAACCTATGGAGTGATGCACCTGGTGTGCAATTTTATACAGCTAACTATGTTAATGGTGTTTCTGGAAAAGAAGGATCAATCTATCAAAAACATGCAGGTTTATGTTTGGAGACTCAAGGATTTCCAAATGCAATTAATCAGCCAAATTTTCCTAATATTGTGATTCAGGCTGGAGAAAAATACAAGCATACAATGTTGTTTGAATTCTCAGTTGAATAGAGATTTGGTCCATCCATTATTTTTTTATGAAACTTTGCATTGATGAGAACAATGATTATTTTTAATTGTCAATAAGAAGTGGAGGTTAAATAATTGATGGGTTATTTCATTTTGAACTATTATGTATCTGAATTACATATATAAAGTGTTTCTGGGTGATTTTACATTCAAATCAAAAATTTTCAAGCAAATATTATTATCTGCACTAATTGAGCTTTATGCTGCACTCATTTTATTTAAATCAAATTAAAAAAATGACATGCATTCTTTATAATCATCTAAATAACTCTAAATATTTTAAATATGATGTAATTTTTTCTTACTCTGCATTTTTTTTCATCCAACCATAGTCTCTGTAAACTTTAAAGATGGTTTCCTTGCTGTTCCTATGATTAGTATTTTATCGAACGATCATGCTTTATAGGGAAAATTATTCTGTGCGGACATCAAACGCCGTCCAGAGATCAACCAGAATGCGCCACGTCAGCAGTACCGAGCGGGGATGATATGTTGCATTTTTGTTAGTCTCTAGATGGTGTTAGGCATCCGCACAATAATTTGCCGCTTTATAGGCATTGTAGAATTTTGCATTGTGTCAAGCTACAGATTCCACATACTAAATGGTCTTATTTGAGTTAGTTTACAGGTGTCGAAACAAGCAAAATAAAATAAAATGAAACTTATTATTATTGTTATTATTTGATATTTTGATGATAAAAATTTTCTATTCACATTTCTAATATAAATAAAAGTTGCTTTGAAGGACAAAAAGCAGAACCAATGAAGCCTTAAACCATAAGTAGAACAACAACCATGAAAATCTAAAGCTGGGAAGCAGATGCTTACGCTATATTTCATCATGTGTAACTGTAGTCCAAGAGACCATAAATGATATTGAATTATTAGATAAAACATCTACAAATCTCTATGAAGAACTCGTTACATTTTCTTTTTGAATAAGGATATCATTCCAAAAATAGATTCTCAACATTTTTAATGCCTTTCTACGCATATAACTTCCTCTATATCATCTCATTTTCCTTCTCTATATGATGTATGCTTATTCATGTTGTATAAATTATCCATATTTTAAGTAGTACAAGGAAGGTGACATATGTACCTTAACTTTGGATGAGAGTTCAGTGCATGGTTTACAGCGATGTTAACCGTTGCGCCGTCTCGAAATAACATATCATATAAATCACAAACGAATCTGGAAAGTTCTTCTTCATCATTGTCATCCATGTCAATTGGACGAGCTTTCTCCGTATCACTGTCTTCCCAATCGCTCGTAGGACTGGATGGTTCAGCTGGATCATCGTCGGCCTCATCATCACCAATCACAAATTTTCCGTTTTCAAAATCGCCGTATTCACCAGCGCCGTTAAGTGCCACAGATTCAGCATTAGGTGGTTCTAGTGAGGAAGCGATCACAGCTTTAGCTCCCATGTCAAGAAAGGCTTTCACCAAACTTGGAGCTGGGCCACATTTGCCTGTGCATATTATAATTCTGTCTCTCCAAGATCCAACCTACAAATGGTGCCCGAAAAAAAAGGACAAAATAATTTTAGAAACAGACGAACTAACGCAATTTCTATCATAAGATTTTCATAAGAGCTGTTTGGTCTGGAGTTATTAGGAGCATATCGCATTTTATTATTCTACGTTTCAATTTCTTCTAGGAGCTTAATTTGAAGTAAAAGAAATGCCATAAGTTTAACAACAAGAACAACAACAACATCAAGCCTTTGTCCCACTACGTGGGGTCAGCTACATAAATCCTTTTTTTCCATTGTGTCTAGTTAAAAGTCAAATTATCGTTTAAATCTAATAAAGAAAGATCTTTTCTAATATTTTCTAACCAAGACTTTTTAGGTCTACTTCTATCTTTTTTAATATAAGCCAAATCGAATACCTCTATTTTTCTAACAGGGTCACCGGAAGCCCGTCGTTTTATGTGACCAAACCATCTAAGGCAGCTCTCTAATCTTATTAGAGGCAAGTAACAAATCTTACCATCCAGCGGACATCCTCAGATGACAAATGAATAGCTGGAAGTGTCCTTCGAAACATATATGCGCCAATTTCCTGGTTATCCTCCATCACCTTCAATATAATGAGAATCATGAATAGTTCTGCACTATGCCGAATGCAATTAAATGAACATACTAAAAACTGGAATATACATACTTGAGTTTGGCGGCCAATATAACGATGAAGAATACCACCAACTTCAAATTGTCGCCAATGGGCGACCAAATCTGATATAGAAAAAATCTTTGATAGGGAATAAAAATCTTTTCTTTTGCGAACTCGCATCATCATTGATAGGCTCGACTTAACATTTCGGAGAAATTTATCTGCTAGCTCTCCAGGCTCAGCCACCACAAACACATCATTCTGCCAGCTGATGAAAAATTACTAATCACTACATGGTCCATTGACAGTAGGCAAAATCATATTAAAGCATTTGAAGAAAAGTATAACCTTAAGATTAACCCAGTTGAATCATTTTGCAGGGCTAAATGAATAATGCCGACTTGAGGCAAACTTTGTAGCTTCTCATTTAAAGAAAGTACATTAATGGAAGGCTGCCATGATAGTGGAGATGTAGGGGATGTTGCCTTCGCAAGAGAATGACCGTCCAAACTAAGCGGTGGCACCAAATCAATACGGCTCATTCTCTGAGGACCACCTTCAGGACTATAAATAACTGGACTAGAGGGGAAGCTTCCTGTAAGCAATGGCGATGTGAAGGGAGTAGGAAATGAAGTTGTTGGCATAGAAAATCCTGAAGACCTGTTTGTAAAAGATAGCTTAATGCCAGTACGAACACAAAATGCCTCAAGTGCTCGACCATGATTAACAGCTTTTCCAGAGTCAAGATTATATGATGACTCAACAAGCAGGACCATCCGCCTCCACCCCAATGAAGGGCTGTCATCATCAAGCACTGATAAGAAAACATTTTCATAAATCAATCATTACTTGTTCTCATAAGAAAAAGACAACATAGGGAAAGCCTGAAACAACACAAACCTGCATCTGAAAGTTTTGAGTTGTACGCATGGCGACTCTTTAATTTTTCAGCCAATTTGTCCTCATTGGCATTCCTTGAAAGTAGACGTTCAAACAGACTCTCAAAAGCCAGACAGCTTTTCTGGATATACTCGTCAGTTGCAGCTTCCAATTTAAGCCAGACAGCAGGGTCAGTCTCATCTAGCTCCATACAACATCGCTCATCCACTGTAGTTCACATGAAACAGAAATCAGAATCAAGGTTTTAATCATGGTTTACTTCTTAAAAATTAAGTTTTTTAATATTAAAATGACATTATACGGGTCTAGAGCTAGACCTCAAGTAAGAAATCAGGGTAGAAAACAACTTGTGGAATTCTAAAAATAAATAAAATGATTTCATTAGCTCAGAACACAACCACATTTACCTGGATTGAACCGGAAATACTGCATGTCAGGAAGCAAAGGCATCAATGTATCCATTGTTTCCTCCACCCGCTCAACTGAGCATGCGCTCTCTATCAGTACTTGTCCTGTATCTAAATAACGCCACCCACCTTTCCGAACCTAGATTTTGTAAAAAACAAAAGAAACCGGATTAGAAACAAAGACCTTCTGAACCATGATGGAAACAAAACCATTCTTTCAGTAATCTATACATCTAAAATATAACGCAGTGTAAAATTTCCATTTTAGTATCGAGATTCCCTGCAAATCTATATATTTGAAGCAAACGACTCAATTTCTTACTTTGGTTGGAACAGAACAACACCCAACAGAAACTAGGCAATCGATTCGAGCATCAGGCCACAAAAGCTGTGCCTCTCTTATGGCAAAAATTGTAGGATTATTTGCCAGAATAGCTCCATCTTGCCACCGATTTAAATCTTAAAGAAGACAAACAAAACAAAAGTTATTTTAGCAGCACAATGCAGCGGAAAAAAACAACAAACAAACAAATGTGCAAAGAAAACAAAAGCCTAAAGCAACATTCAAGAAGAGATTTGAAATCACCATCTGCAAAGTCATCAAGATAATAAGGAGCAGCAGAAGATGCCCTTATTGCTTCCCATATCCGGTGCTTGCAGCTCCCCATGAAGGCCCAATGATGACTACTATGTTGACCAACAGGACCCGCTGCTATGCCACAGGAGGCAGTACTTTCAGCCAACCCTGAGGACAACTCTGGGGTACCAACAGGATACTGAAAGGAAAAAAATCTACCATTACTACTACTATATACACAGAGAAATAAGAATAACTTCACTGCCGAACTGAAAAACTGCACATATCATGGAACCAAGTGCTAGAAACTTTATCCGAAGCCCTTCACGATAAGTTCAACAAGAGAAAGTAGCCACTACAGTGGAGTAGGATCAAATATTGGAATCGGTGAATCACTCAAACTCTGAGCATTTTCTTAATAGCATTGTTGAGGGAAAAGGGTTGAGTACGACACTTGTAATGTGAAAAGATGTACAAATTACATATTCAAGTGAAGCAGGATGTGGTTAACACCATCTTCAACTTGGGGAGTCAAAAGAATCGTATCTTGACAGGTTTGGTCGAAAGGTTGGATCTTGAACCGCCGCATCACTCTATTCTTATTCATGGGGATGGATTCAAAAGCACTTGAAAATGTCGAATGATCATTAGTGTCATGATTGCTTTGCCATCACCAGGGCATACATCAACAACATAATGCGAAGGGTTTTCTCTCAAAATATGTAAGATCATCTTCGGAAGCTCATATCTATGGAACTCAAATGCTATCTTCCACTGACGAGTACAATAATATCATCATCTCTCTCAAGATAATGTGAGCAAGGGTTGTTAGTTTTTAGACATGGTTGTGGCTGGACTGGTGAAAAGGGCAACAAATGTGTGCAATTTTTTTATCATGTCATCTGTTTGATGAAAAGGGGGGCAAATGAAAATGCATGAGCATTTAATAATAGAAGAAAGTGAGAGAAAGGGTGAAAGCACTGAATTTTACATGAGCTATGAGGATTTATACTATTGTTATTGGTGGAATAAAATCAGGGGCTTTTCGAGAAATAAGAGGTTTGCCACATTGAAATGTGGAGATTAAGACTTCGTTTGGGATGTCTTTCTTATTGCTTCTTAAAACGGCTTTCTAGTATAAAAATTTTAATTTTTATACTAAAAAATTGCTTCAAGAAGTAGTAAGAAAATTGTCCCAAACAAAGTCTAAGTCAACCTTCTCTTGAACTCTACTATGCATAACATTAGATGCACCACAGCTCTATGGTGGAGAACAAAGAAAAATAGAAGCAAGTAATTGAGTTGCTAGAGCAAGAAGTCATAAAGTAGAGCAGCTTATCATGTGAATCGTCAATCATGATGGTGCCAAAGAAGAGCAATGGTTGAAAAATGTGTGTAGACTATCAAACACTAATTAAGATCATGGTGAAGAATTAGTATACACTTTCCAAAGAGGATGATTTTCTAGACCAACTATGTCCAGCTGAAGCATGACATAATCTTCACAAAGCTGGATTTGAAATTAACAACCAAGTCTAAATACAAAAAAAGAAGATACGTAAAGACTGCACAAAACTAAACAAGGAATATTTTACTAGATAGTGATGTCATTCCACCTTTGCATTTGCCAACAATATTTATGTGCCTCATGGATGACATTATGAGACCATTCATAAAGGATTTTGTGATGTTCAACATCTTCATCTACAATTAGACATGGGACTATGGGAGGAACATCACAAACACGTGCAAAAAGTGCTTAGCCTCCGAAAAAAGAATATAATCTTCCCAAATCTGAAGAAATGTGATTTTATAAAGAAGACTATTTTGCTTTGAAGTTGATGGTAGTGAGATTACTATTAATCTTAAGAGATCAAAATCATAAGAGATTGCCCTCAAGCATGGAAGGTGATTGATGTGTGGTGTTTTATAGGAGTGTGCCAATTTAATAAGGTTGATCAGCAACTTCATTGTACTTCAATGCTTTGTGTGATAGAAAAATACCCCCTCAAACTTAAGGGAAATTTCTATAACATGATAATGAGACCTGCAATGCTTAATGGCACCGAATGTTGGTCATAAAAAGAGAAGCATAAAATTAAGTTAAGTGTTGCAAAGATGAGTATACTGAGGTGAATGATTGGCTTTTACTCTTAGAGGTAGAATGTGAAACAAGTATATACGTGAAAATGTTGGAGTGACAGATAAGAATAGGTAGAGTCACCTTAGATGACACAATGGAGAATAAGGATTCATATAGCCAAACCCACGTAGTGAAATAAAGACTTGATGATGTTGTTGTTGTAGCAACTTCATTGTACTTACGAAAACACCAAATTCACTAAAAATGTCCAACAAAAATTCTTCCTAACAAGGAAAACATGAGAGCGTGTTTTTTTCTTTTTAAAAAAGAAGGTAGCAAGATGTCAGCTTTAGCATTGACAAATTTGAAAAAATTATTTCGAAAAAATTTTGATGCAATAAGGGAGACATGAAGCATACTATTTTGGTTGCTCCAAGTTGCAGAAAAATTATCTGTCCTATGATCATAAATTTCTCGCACTTCACACGACAATGAAGTACTGGCAACCTAATCTACTTAAGAAAGAGATTGTAGTTCATACGAACCAAAAACCACTTCAATACTCCAAAGAAAAGTCAAAGTTTTAGCAAGTGAGGTATAAGAAGTGAATGGTGCACCTCCAACATTTTAATTTGGTCACTAGGTACATAAGGGAGTGCATGATAAGATGATGAGCATGCTCTCTCAACCACCAATGATTTAATGGCAATAATGCAACTACAACCATCTTGGCAAGAGGAATTGCAACTACGTGCAAGCTTGATGAAAACTTTCGAGTAATTTTAGGAGCCTGAGAGAAAGGATTTACCATCAAAAAGTGATTTATATATAATGGGAATCACCTTTGTTTCTAAAGATTTTAGTGGGTGAAATAGATAAGAAAAGCACGCATGACACATTGGGCTGACAAAGATGCCACAAAACATGCAGAGATAACTGAATTAGCCAAGAATGCATCTTGAAGTGGCCAAATTCCTAAATAAATGTGTACTTTGTTGTACTCCAAAACCTTTAAACAAGAGGAAAGGATTATGCACTCCTCTTTCTGTTCCAACTCGTCCATGGGAGAGCATCTCCACAAACTTCATAAGAGGGTTGCCAATGACCAATAGCAATTACAAATCACTTTTGTTATGATGAATAGGTTCTCGAAGGTGATAGTCCTCATGGCATGAAAATAGAACATTATGGGAGAAGGAGGAACTCATTTAATCTTAAAGAATATTTTAGTGCTTCAATTTATTGAGTTCAATTATATCAAACAAAGTCTTCAACTTTCTTAGTAGTTTTTGGAAGTATTTGTGAGACATATTGAATATTTGAATAATACTCATAATACAATATTTCATCCACAAACATATGATCAAACCGAGCTCATCAACAGGATTGTTGTGCACCAGCTACTCGGAACACCCAAAGATATGAGATAAAAGCTAGTCATATATTCAATTTGCATTCAAAGATACTTTCCTCAAACTCAAAGTTCCTTTGATGTGGAGCTCTTAATAGAACCAACAATAACCCCAAATAATAGAGATAGTGATCTTGCGAGTGTGAAGAGATTCAAAAGGAATAAAAAAAGTCATTCAAAGATAGAGACAATTAATCAAGTTTCACATAAAAAAGTTTGGGGTAAATTGCACTAGAATAATGATCCCAAGTTTTGGGGTAAACACATAAAAAATAGCTTTTCTTATGATATAATGTTCCCAATCCACATAAAAAACCCTATGGACATAACTATGCGAAAAAATCAACTTGTTGTTTCATTTTTTATCAACAGAGAAATTTAATATAACACAAATTTTGCATGGCGTTCACCAATACAGATCAAATAAAAAATTATGATTGATGTCAATCAAACCACCAGGCCAGTTATCCTTAGCAAACATTTTAACTCATAAATGCTCAGTAATTCATCAGGATAACTACGTAGGAACTTAGCCTCCTTTTTTATTATTATTATTATTTTTTACCCAAGCATTAAAATCTAAGCGGTTTTATAATATTATATATTAAATACTAGTTAATCATACCCACATAATTCCATCACCCCATATGAGCTCTTAAACTGCGCCTCCTATTTGGAGGAACTTCAACTAGATTTAAAGTTGCATTGTCATACAAACTTCGTTCCTTCATGTTAGACATGACATTTAAATAACAAACATTATGACCAAAACATGAATTTTAGCAAAAGCATATCTCATCCTGAGAAACCATATACAAACAAGAACAAAAAATGATGACATATTCAGCACACGAGGCTCCATCCATTGCAAGGACTTGAGAATGGTTTATGTTCTGCCTAAAGGTTGTTTTTGAAATTTGAACCTGTCAACGTTACAATGGAGGCAACCTAATCACTACTCTAGCCATGCCCTAATCAATAGAATATTTAATCCAAAAGTAATTGAAATAAGAAAAATATGTTGCAGTGGATGAACCTGATAGTTTCGGAATATAAATGGTTGAGCTGGTGCGACACTAACAAGAGTTGACACAACAAAAACCTTAGGGATCGTCTTCACAGCTGAATCTATTAGGAGATCACCATCCTCATCTGCACACATCTCTTTAAGCAACCTTTCAAATTGGTCTGCACTGTGCTGCATGAGAAAGTTTGCTGAGCACAAAAGAGACCAAGAAAAAAGGAAAAGAAAAAAGTTCTCGCCTAAAATTCCATACCTTAGACCCGTGAACAACAACTCTAAACCTTTGAGATGAACTCTTGTATAGTTGATCCAGCTTCTCTCTCCAGCTTGCGGCTTCATTATCTTTTGGAATAGGATCCGTAAACACAATTTTGCCTAGAGAATGAAAAATCAATAGCACTATTATGAGAAGGCATTGCACAATCTAAAAGAGAATAAATAAATAAAAAAGAAATGCCATGTAAGGGTGACTAATCATTGGTAATCACCTAGTTCTTTGTAAATTTCTTCACATTGATCCAGGGTCATCTGTTTAACTCCAAGAGCAATTGCAAGCATGCCACCAGTAGAAGTGCCACAAATAAGGTCAAATAATTCATGAATACGCTTGCCAGTGCCTTGTTCAATTTGTTTAAGCATCCGTACAGTTGCCAAACCCTTCATGCCACCACCATCCATTGAAAGAATACGCAACCCTTGCTTTCCAACCGGCCTTCCTTTTATTGCCTTCCTCAAGCTTTCATTCTCACCTGTTGATAAATATAGAATGAACATGAATACAAGTTATTCATAAAGAAATGGCGCTTCGTGTCTGAATCATGAAATAGAAATGACATGCCAAGAATGGCCAAAGCACGTGCAGCAGCCTTGCATACACGTGGCTCAGGTGCGACTGTCAGGCGTAGGAGAAGTTCACGCAAGCTTTCGGATTGAACTAGCATACGACGGTTCACGGGACAGAATGCTAAATTGCCAACAACTAATAATGCTAGCCGTTGAACCTGATAAAAAAAATCAAAGCCAAAATGCATGCTCTGGTTAGCAGTGGCTATTGTAAGCACATTTCCCAGAAGCTCCAATTCAAATTGAAGTAGCATTACCACTATGTTCTTGTGTGCACAAAGTGCCTTAAGTGATTTCAGTACATCTTTTGTCAACATCTTCTGTGCAACGCTATCAGAAGCAAATGCCAAATTTACCATGACTTGCAAAAGAGACATTAACTCTTCTTGACCAACTGATTTAAGAGCAGACTCGATGGGTTGCATTATATCAGACTTAATCAACTGCATTGCCAAGGAAACATCTGATGCTAATGAAGAAAGAGCGGAACAAGCTTGTTCAACCTGAAATATGCGCTCACCAATGCAAATGACGTACTTGAATTAAAATATGCAAGTAAACATACTTAATCAAATTAGTTGACCTAAAAAAGAGCGTACCACATGCCGGTTATCGCTGCTTATCATGCTTATAAGCTGTCGTATGGCATTTTCTTCTTTATTAATGGCTAAATGGTTATTGTGGTCTTGCATGAGTTTTGCTAGAGCAGATGCCAACAAGGGATGATGGCATGAAGAAAATCGGAAAATAAGAGAGAAGAAGGGGCTTAATTTGTGTTTTGATGCACTAAAGTAGCCACTATTATCTGTCTGAAATCACAAGAGAGAAGGCTTAAGGTATATTCAAAAGTTAAGCAGCCCAAGAAAGATTTCAAACTGAAATCATTACCTCTATTTGCACATTCACTGTTTTAATATTTTCCGTTGCCACAATTCTAATATTGGCAAGAGATAAACGTCGAAGATTGTGCAATGGCAATATTTCAGGAAGGAACTCGAGTGGATTACCATATAGTCTTAGAACTCGAAGCTCAGACATAGCCCTGCCATTAAACTGAAAAGATATTTTAGCTTTATCGGCATATTCAAAAGGTATGAAAACCTATTAGCATGAGAGCTTTGCAGAGCATGCTGCTTATAGGATGACCTGAAATCCAGAAGTGGGCGAATGAGCTTGTTGTGTTCTAGTGAAAGCTCAACTAGCATTACACACTGCCTCAACTCAACTGAAATGAATATATCCAATGTGATAAATGCGCAAGAAGAAATATACGAGGGGTTAAAGTTTGTTTACAAACAAATTATTACTTGAATTGGGCTTACCAGGCACAGATACCAGTATATTGTTGTCAGCTCTTAGCACTTTCAAACTTCTCAACTCACCAAGTTCAGGTGGAAGCTGTGCAAGTTTATTGTTATTCAGATAAAGCTTCTCAAGAAGCGTAAGCTTCATCAACTCTACAGGCAATACCTGTTAACGCCAGAGAGATGAAGAAATGAACGCTTTTATAGTAGTAGGCTAAAACTAACCGCCAAGCAAGCATGCCACACAAGAGTGTGCATGCATATGCACACAAGCAAAGCTTTCAAGAGTGTACATGCATATGCACACAAGCAAAGCTTTCAAGAGTGTACATGCATATGCACACAAGCAAAGGTTTTACTTCAAAAATACAGTTTCTATGATTAAGTAGCAATTGTAGGGTGTACCAAAGGCACGCATTTAATTACCCAGTCACAAGATAGAATGAAAGAACAAGGAAAAATGCTAGATAACCTAGTAGATACTTGCACAAGCATGCACTGACAACTCTGAGAGCAAAAGCTGCATAATTAAACTAAATTGTTATAACTTTTCAAAAGAAGTTCTGTTAGAATTTTACAAGAATATAGTAGTCAATAGAGAAAATAGAACAAGGAAGTGAATCAACTCAATGTGGATAAAATTCTAAAATAACACTGAATGAAGCATAAGAAAGTTTCTGGAATGATCTCTAGGAACCATTAATAACTATGTCTATAGGAATAATAAAAATATATGATCTAATTTATTGCATGTTATAAGTTTATACATGCTTCTTAGTTTTTATAAATACCATACAAGTGCCTTGCTTTTGCTAAGCCACCAAACACATACCTAGATAAGCCATCTTGACTTTAACACCAAAATGCTATTAATTATGTTGATTTTTCAGTGTTTCACTCAGCTTTCTAGAAAATCAACAAGTAAAACTAGACAGTTGCAGCAAGCACGGTGAATTGATACATGTAAATCCTTTTGAAATTGCGAAGAAATACAACTCATAATTGCTACACAAATGACAATAAGAAAGGTTCTTGCTTTCTTTTTTCTGCAAAGCATGACTTTTTAAGTTGAATAATTGATAATGGCATATATCAATATGAACCTCCAACCACAACAACAATTATTGGCTTATTTGGTGATTTCTCTAAGGCTTCATTTGGGATAGTTTTTGACCATTTTTTCGCTGATTTCAAAAAAAAATTATGCTAGAAAGCTACGAAGCCTAAAGCTCCTTTCTTCATTGAAGAAAAACAAGAAGTAAATCTTCATGATTTTGCTTACTGCCACTAATAAAATATGATAAAACTCATGGAACTCTATTAATTCTAATCAAAGAAGTTTAAAGCAGCTATTACCGTTGAAAAAGGAAAGGAAAATCAAAGATCCACCAAAAGCATAAGCGACGCAAATACAACAAAATGGACCCTCTTTTGGAGCCAAGGAGTGGTACTAAAAACATAACTCATTTTACCTTTGCATCGCTCCTCTCTTGATTGAAGAAGGACATGAAGTAAACCTTCACGATTTCACTTCCACTAACAAAATGTTATAAAGCACATGGAACGCAGTAGTCCACTGCGATTAGTCGACGAAGATTAAAACAGCTATTATAGTAAAAAAGGGAGTAAAACCTGATTTTTATCAACAGAAGTAGAGATGCGAAATTCGAGAAAAATGGAACCTAACGGGTACAAATTGGATTGAAGCAGCCCTAATTACGCGTCAAGATAATCTAAGTTTAAAGATCAACTCAATAAATAAGAGAAAACATCAAAACGAGGACTGTAATCTCCAAACATTCACGAAAAAAAAAAAAAAAAACTCACCGATAAGCCGCATCCACAGAGATTCAGAACCGTCACGGCCCCCCAATGCTCCGACAAACTGGATAACCCATCTCTGCTCCCCGTTGACGCAAGATCTGACCTTAGCAGACGTGTCAAAACCCCGACCCCGTCGCTCTGTTGCCCCGACCCCGCCGCCTTAGACATCGTCACGCCCCGCAGCGGCTCCCGCCTCTTCATCACCTTCATCAGCACGCCAACGAGGTTCTCCCCCTCGTCTCCACCGTTCTCATGAATATCAACGAGCACTGTGTCCTGAGGCGGGGGAAGCGCGACCATGAGCTGCGACTGGAGGCGGAGTGCGACCTGCTCCTCGTCATCTCCGGCCGACCACTCGAGATCGATCCGGAACCCGAGCTCGTTAGAGGAGGGACGAGGCTCTGGAGGCTGAGTAGGCAGGGAAGGAGGGGGCGGATCGTCAGCATTGTCGCTGGAGTCACCGTAGTCAAGTGTAAGGTGGAAGATCTCGGATGCTCGTTTCCAACCCAAGCTCCATGACATAGCTTGGGTGAACTTCGATGAAGAATAACAGGGTTAGGGTTTCGATGATCGGAGATGAAGGAAAGGGTACGGCGGCCGGGGACGATGGGGGTAAGTAAGGCGAGGGAGGACGGGTCGGCTACTCGGCTTCAGTTTTTCTTCGGTTTCGCCTGCTTCTCTTAACTATTCGAGGTTATTACAAATAAACCCCTTCACATTAAAAAAATTGCAAACCTAGCCTCTTGTCTTTCTTAAAACTTAAAACAGCGTAAAGACTAAGAAACTTGACTTTCTTATTTTTGTTATTTTGCTCTCAACTTCATTTGTGGCCATTTCTATTTTTTTAATTATAATTTTAAACATATTTAAAAATAATACTTTTTTTGCAAATCATTTTAAATAAATCAATATAAGTCGTTAAATAAAATGTTCTTAATTTTAGCTCTATTAGTTTTGTTGCACGTATATTTTTGAATAAAAACTTTAAAATAAAAATTCATAATATAATATATTTAATTATATATTTTAACTTCGTTGAAGACAATGGCAAAATATTTCAAAGAAGATAATATAAATTTATAGATTCCTTAAATTTTCTTAACATTGATCAAAAGAGTGGATAAATACCCCACCGGCTTAGATGGGTTGGTGGGAGTGCTTGATTGAGAACCCACCATCCCAAGTTCGAATCTCCTCTCATACGGCACGATTCCTTAAGTGGAGAGAAAATAACTGTGGGTCCTGCACCTGTGGGGTTGGTTATTGGTAGACTCGCCGAGAGATTAGTGGAAATCGTCAAGCGCGTCACAAGCTGACGTAACAACGGACCGATACCCCCGTTACCAAAAAAAGAAAAAAAAGAGCGGATAAAAAAACAATTATATTCTTTTATAATCCAAAATAGATTTTTTCTTTCAAATTACAAATTAATCTACAACAAAAAATTAATACATGAAAATTGATCACTGCAATATATAAGAAATCTTTCATTATTAAATTACTATATCAACTATGCACATAGATAAGATCCATACAATAGTAAGAAATTTAAATTTTATTTACGACGATTTTTTTTACAACCACATAAATCAGCTTTCTAATAAAACAATTTTAATTTTTATACTAAAAAATTATTTTATGAAACAGTAAAAAAACTGTCACAAACGAAACTTAAAGAATCCATGCAAAGTTAATCAAATATAAGTACATAAACATTAATAGCCAACTGCCATACTTTATAGTATCATGAAATGAAGAGGAAACTCCCTATGAATCTTTAATATAGACTAACTATAAATACATAACGCTAAGGGAACAATTATATATCTAAAGATTAGGAATCGAGTATTGTCAGGTTTGCAAGTCTTAGGCATTTTTTGGTTGTTGTTTCTTAAAACAACATTCTAGTACGAGTTAGAAAGCTGCTTTAAGAAATGGTAAGGAAGTCATCTCAAATGAAGTATTAGGCTTCGTTTGGGGTGGCTTTTTTATTAGTTCTTGAAATAATTTTTATACCATGCTTCAAGAAGCAGCAAAAAGCTGGTTGTCCCAAATAAAACCTTAATCATCCCCATCGACGAATATAAATACATACTTGATACATCGTCAAAATTTATCTTGATCGGGCACAAATCTCGATGCAGAATTGAGTTGGAAACTTCTAAAATTAATCCGGAGACCATCTCAACTCCGATTTCAACAAGCTTATAGTCAAACTGAGCGTCTCGTAAATACGAATCCAACGACACCAAATTCAACTCAATCCGAGCCCAAATGAGCCCAAATTAAGGACTCCAAGCGCTGTTGTAAGCTTCGTAGCACTGTTTGAGTTACCAAACGGTGTCCGATTTTAACGATCTTATACTCGAATCGAACGGCTCGACGAGAAGAATCCAACAAGCCTAAGATCACTGAATTCTGATATCACTAAGGCCCTCAAATGATCAACAAACGGTGCACGATCATAGGATTCAACATCGGCCGTCCATTTGACCACTCCCAATTCGCCCTTGATCTCGCGACTATTTACGCGTCATGCCACTCCAGAAAATATATAAATAGAGCCCTCATTTCTCATGAGAGGGGGGGGGGTCCAAGCAAGAGAGAGAGGAGAAAAGAAAGAGGCCACGCATTCAAACAAGCATGAGAGAAAGAGGGAGGTGGCGTCATCTGTGTAACGCGGATAGGTAGGATTTATAGCTTTCAGAAGGAAGGAAAGCTTACCCACCAATAAGGTGTATAGTGGTTCACTCGTACCACTCACCTTTAGACCCTAAATCTATAAAAGATATAGTGTCGTACACACGACACTAACATCTACGACCTAGCTAATGCAATCCTGGACTTATACCTTGTCTGACAAAGGAAGCCAGCTAAAACCTCCTAGTCGTGTAAAATCCATGCTATCCAGTCTGTATGAGAGATGGGTGGGTAGTTTAGACTGAAATTGGGATCGACAACTAAAGAAATCCCTAATTGATCCCACACTTATGAGTGGTATAATGCTCCTAAAACTAATGCAATTAAATCTTGATTTTAATTAGTTACTAATGCAATTTATGCTGGTTAAAGTCTCCAAATCAAATATGTATGAATTTTAAAAAAGGCTTTATAAAATAATTTTTGAATGACTAAACTTCCCCAGGTCCGGCACTTCATCCTCATAGGCCAGATTATCCGGACTCTACCCGCAGGCGGGGAAGTTTGTCTAATAGAAGAGAGAATGCGTGCATGCGCCCCCGGACGATTCCGGCTATTCCCTAAAGTCGTTATGTTTCTATGTGAGTTAATCTTAATTTTTTTTTATTTAATAATTACGAGTATAAAAATTTTATCCCTAAAGAGCCTAGCGGTCAGACACAAGCACATGCAAGAAACAAACCTATGAAAAACATGCCGGTTCTACTGCGCAAATAAAGTAAGTAAATCACAACACAGAAACAAATCCCACGAAAAAGAGTGTCCATGGCAAGTGTCATACAATATTACATCACAGAATACAGTAAGTAAAGGTGGCCGGGCTCCACCGACAACAACCCGGGAACGACGCAAATCTTAAAATAAGGCATTTTTATATTTCTTCAGTCTTCTTCTTCTCTTCCTTGATTCGTCTTTGGATCATCTTCGTTCTTCCTTCTGGCTCCTCGTAGTGACTCCTCCAAAAGGGTATCCAAATGAAAAAGGAAACCCCCTGTAGGGGTTTACTTTTCCCTTTGGACTCCTCGTAGAGTGCTCCAAAAGGATATCCAAATA
>NW_021319113.1:234803-254920 GCF_001605985.2 Dendrobium catenatum | reverse complement strand
TGGTAGGTCCTATATAGGATGATTTAGTTAAAGTTGTTTGTATTTTTGTTTGTTAAAAAGGGCAAAGGAAATTTTAGTTAAAATTCAAATCTTAGTGTTTTAGGGTTGATTTTAGGTATCTTTTATTTTTAATGTTTAATTAATTACCACCTTTGTTTCACACCGAGGCCGTGAGGTTTATTTCACCCTCCTTGGGGCTAACTTAATAGCCTCGTAGGCCTGGGTTACCCAGTGATAATTAACTTTGTTGGATTATTGTTTTAGTTGGTTATGAAAATAAAAGAAAAGATGGATTATGTATTTTTGTTAATCAAATTGGTTAATTGATTTTTAGAAGTTGTTCTAAGGTTTGATATTTAGAAGTGTATTATCCTAATGAATTTTAATTTAAGATTAGATTTCCTAATTAAATCTACATCTTTTAAATTTTTAGATTGGTTAAGGGTTGATTATTAAATTAATTAGAATTGATTTAGGTTTACATTTTAGATTTAAAGTTTAATAGTTATAGAATGTTAATAATTATTTAATTAAGAATTAAGTGTTTTAATAGGTTTTAAGAATTAGATTAAGATTAATTGGTTGATTATTAGTGAATTAAGAAAACAAAATCTAAATCTAGGAAAACGTGTCACTAAGTTGTTGTTTTAAAGTCTCTATCCTATAAGGAACATGCACCCTAAGTCTATGTTTTCTAAGACTCGGTCCTTAATTTTTGTCCTTAAATGTCACTAGTGTTTGTAGGACTAAAAGTGGTGTTGTTCTTCTAATTCCTAAGACTTCTACACGGATGTCAAAGGGTTTTAGGGATCTAAATAAGAAAAGCAATCCTAAATATAATTGAAGTTTCTAAGGCCCTAAGGGTGGGAGGCGTACAACCATCTAGGCCCCTAAAGGTTTTCTAAGTTTTAGTAAACTTACAGCACCGGGGGCTACGACCCGGTGGTTCCGCCCGTAGCGCCCCTACTAGATGAGTAGGGACGACTGATACTTGGATCCCACTGTCCTAGCTCCAGCTCCAAGTGTTCCTTATCCGTTGCTTTCCAAAATAATACCTCGCAAGACACAGAAAAGACATGTATTAGAGCAGTTCTATAAATAAACAACAGTGTAAGGAAATGAAAAATGCAATAAAAACTAGAACGTACCTTTTGTTATTTGTTGAGCCACTTGTTCTTTAGGTTCTCCTTGTTTCGCAAGCATGTAGCACCAAAAACATAAAACAAATAACGGAGAAAACAACGAAAGAAAATCAAATACAAAAAGGGGTGTATTGGATACACTTCGTAGAAGTCAAGTGCATCCTATAACAACAACAATGCCCTTTGCTATTCTCACTCCAAACGAGACACTTGATACGTTCGACATATCTACCCATAACACATTCTAACAAGACCTACAACAACTAAGGGAAACAGACCTCTGAAATTAGACTTATAACTAAATTCACTTTGCTTTGAACCCATTCAACATTCTCTTTATCCTAAGAGGCTAACACAAAGGGAAGGGATTCCTATCTTGCTCCTAAAAAAGACACTAAGCACCTACAAACATAATTCTCCCAAAAAGTTTCAACTCTCCAAAATTCACTCTTTTAGAAATCATCACTAAGAGAACTCAATTCAAGTAGGAAAGCACTAGTCACTCCTAAATGATACTATAGGGATCATACTAAATAAGTCCAATCAAACCCAACATAACTTGTAAGAACCTCTAAATACTACACAAATCTTTACAAAAAGGAATCTACCAAACTCTTTGACACAAAATCCTACAAAATAACAAATAAACAAGTGCCTCTTTCTTTAACTTGGAGTGGGGTAGAAACCACGAAGCTCTCCAATAAGAAAGTTGTACACAACCCCTCATCGTAAAGCTTTCATAAAAAAAAACGTCGTATAAAAGCCTTTAAAACAAAGACACTAAATACAAATCGACTTATAAAGAAAGCTTTCGACCATAAAACCGTTCCAAAACAAGATTAAGAAATTCTCCAATATAAACTAACCATTTCATATTCGAACAACCATTTTAATGGATAGAATTGCCATAAAACAAGGATAGAGCACGAATCTACAAGAATACCAACTCAACTTTAGAATTCATGAAAGCTTTTAACACTCCTCTAAACACTATTATGCAAAAGGGTTATGAGTAGTTACTATTGTTCTCTTCCAAATCAAAACACCTAACAACCTTTGTTAAGAAAAAGTATAGGAAAATTATCTAACTCTTCTTATGCAAGACTATAAAATGCAACAAAATATGAAAAATCCTTCAATTGAGATTCATGATGTCAATATCGTTCTTGAAGCACTAACACCTCCCTTCACATACTACGCATACACGAATAGAATTAAGAAAAAAAAAATCACTAAATCTTTTATATTGAGTGAGCATTAACAAAATGTAGTTATACAATAAATTTCTCATTTGCTTATGATACTAAGGATACCAATATCTCATTTTTTTTTACATGGCTTGAAGCATAAAAACAATGAGAAATCTACATGTAATTCCCCTTTAAAACCATTTGGAACTCAAAAATAAGAAGGAAGCTGCATAAGACATGTTACCAAAATAGTTCGGCACCTCAAAACCAATGAAAAATTGCATATACTTGTTTCCCACAACAATTCGGAACCTCAAAACAAGCAAAATCTGCACTTACCTTTCACAAAACCGGTGAGAAAAGCTTACAAAAACTGTAGGAAATTACACCGCAAAGCAATGGCAAAACTATCCAAATATCTTAGGAATTTTGTGTAAAAACAGCCATAATACTTCTAAAATCTGCACTCGTTTTCTATCAAAAAACAGTGGGAAAAGTCACACACAAAAGGCTATAGGAATTCCTACCAAGAAGCAATGTAATCCATTTGAATGCAGTGAGGATTTTATGTAAAACAGCGAGAAAAACTGCCAAAAATCTGCACTTGTTCTCCACAAAACCAATGGAAAAAGTTCTAAATGTATAAACAACAAGTTCTAAATAGATACATTGAAGCGTGCTTGTAAATCTAAAGAAAAACTCCAACCACACATAAATAGCTTCCAAAAGGTGAGCTTAATCATGAATGTGAACAAATATATGCTTACGAAAAGAGGCGCGGCCACTACTACATGAGCCAAGAGAATGAGGACTCACAAACCACGTGAGATTTACTTATGCCGGCAATGCAAAAAAAAAAAAAATTTTTTTAAGGAAATTCATGAGATCCTCATTTCTATCAAAACAAAACTCTAGCAACCTCCAATGGGCGTTGTCGCAAATGATTTACATGCATACCTTAACGAATGGCAAGATAACTCCATACAACCCAAGCTTGATCCCAAAGCACATTCTTTTCCTCAATATTCCATTATTTTAATAGAGTATGAATCGAATGTAACTAAATCTAGTAGCCAATACATTCTCAAATTGCATATCATCTAATGATTAGACAACTACTAAGTAGTAGACATAGGATTTTTTTTTTTACCAACTAGTAAACAAGTGATATAACCAAGCCAAGCCACAAGGTTTTGCGTGAGTGATTCACAAATAAAAGGAATAACATAAGAAATACAACCTTTCCAAAATATTTAATCAAATGACTAGTATACTAAATTTAAGAAGTAATGTAAAGCAGTCTTTTTTTTAGATATATTTCCATCAAAAAGACATAAACATAAGGGCTAAAAGAACAACTAAAAGCAATTTTTTGTTCTCAGATTTTGTAAAGAATTTTAATGATATCAAGAAGTCTACCATAGAAAATGAGGGCATTCACTTAGAAACCGATGGGGCTAGTAGTATAACGACATATACACCTCAAAACCTCACAAAGCTACTTGAAATTCATCAAAACTCATCACTAATATCACTATTTTTAAAAGAGCTTTAATCACTAAAATAGGTAGATTTTGGAATACACTTCACAAGCATAAATATGTAAAGAGAAATAACATGGCTCAAGGCTTCACGAATCATTAACCAAATATCCAAACTCTTTCTTGAGAGCATTTCGTCAAACACCTCATATGCAAAGTTTGGTGCAGAGAAAATATGGCCTCTCAAACATCTAAAACAACACAAGCTAGATCATATGAATGGCAATAACTGTTTACGATTAAACAACACAAATCAACTCATGTTTTGTCTACACCTTACAAAATTACTCATGGTTGACAATACCCATGCTCATTTTTAAGAGAACTTCAACACCATTTGATATCCAGAGAAAAAAAAATAAACAATGGCCATGAGAGAAAGTGTGTACAAGTCATTGCACCTTAACAAACAACCAAACTTGTTCTCCAGATTTTTTTTATAGGCTTTTGGATAGTGTAATAAGAGAAGATCCTTGTATATAAAAAGAAACAAACTCATTTGCAAACAAATCCCTTTAGAGACCTTTCATCAAACAACTAGTGTGCAATTCTCAAAAGATGATGTAAAACAACCCTATGGAAGACATGACTTTCACACCTAATTAATAAATTTTTCTAAATGATCTAAAAGGAAATTTCCAAGCTCAATGCAACAGTCACTTTAACAATACATGTGCATATACATAAGCAACAGAACTTCATATTTTCAGATTTTGTGAAGGATTCAAACACAACTACTTTCTTCACTGGTCAATGAAGAATAAGCAAAGAAGGAATGAGAAAGAAACGAAAAGAAAAAAAAAAGAAAAGAAAGAAGAAGAAGAAAAGGAAGAAGAAAGAAGAAGAAGAAAAAGAAGAGGTAGGGGGAAGAGGGAAAGAACACTCACCTTGCAAAGTAGAGAAGCTCGGGCAGATCTAGGTGTTGGGACGGCTGGAGGCGAGGCGACTTCGGTCGGAGCTCACGAACGGCTCGGGCTCAGCCTTGGCGTGCGAAGACGAGAGGGAGGGCGGCGGAATCCTGGCCTGTTGCTGGTCGCGCGAACAGTGGGCCGAGAGGGGGGGGGGGGCGGCGGGTTTGTTGGGGTTGGGGCGGGTTTGTTGGGGTTGTGCGAACAAGAGAGATCGGAGAGAGAGGGAGAGAGACGCGTGAGAGAGGGGGAGCAGGAGTTCGGGTATGAGAGGGGGAGAGTAGTTTAGGACTTGCTGGAGCGTGAGAACGAGAGAGAGCGAAGGCGTGGGCGAGAGTCTCCAAAAACTGAAGGCCTTCGTCGTGGGTAAATTGAATCCATTGCCGAAGGAGGAAGCCCGCTTCTCACTGTCGCTTGCTTCGGTCTCTGAAATCACCCCGAAAGAGGTTTCAGCGCTGCTCGATGTCTGCCTGAATCGCAGAAAATCGCTGAGGCGCGCGATTTCGGCTGAAACGGAGACTTCGTTTGATCAAAGCCGTCGAAGCGATTACCTGATTTAGGAAATAGATTCAAAATATCTTGGAAAGTCCAACAGATTTTAATGGACTTAAAACGAGTTGAATCAAGTTAAAATTAGCTCGAATCGGGTTAGACTCGAGTCCGAATTTTACTCAATTCGAGTCAATTCAGGCTCGAGTCGGCTCAATAAAATTAATCAAACGCAATTGGGCTCAGAATGAATATCAATTTAAATTAAATCAAGTACGACGCGCCGAAAACAAACCAATCGAGTCTAGTTGAACCCATTCGAGTCTGATCCGGTTCGAGTCGGGTCGATTCGAGCTCAAATTGGGCTCGACGAGGTTCAATTAGATCAATCGAAAGGGCTCGAGCACAATCGAGCCAAAATCGAGGTCAACATCGACGAATATAAATACATACTTGATACATCGTCAAAATTTATCTTGATCGGGCACAAATCTCGATACAGAATTGAGTTGGAAACTTCTAAAATTAATCCGGAGACCATCTCAACTCCAATTTCAACAAGCTTATAGTCAAACTGAGCGTCTCGTAAATACGAATCCAATGACACCAAATTCAACTCAATCCGAGCCCAAATGAGCCCAACTTAAGGACTCGAAGCGCTGTTGTAAGCTTCGTAGCACTGTTTGAGTTACCAAACGGTGTCCGATTTTTACGATCTTATACTCGAATCGAACGGCTCGACGAGAAGAATCCAACAAGCCTAAGATCACTGAATTCTGATATCACTAAGGCCCTCAAATGATCAACAAACGGTGCACAATCATAGGATTCAGCATCGGCCGTCCATTCGACCACTCCCAATTCGCCCTTGATCTCGCGACTATTTACGCGTCATGCCACTCCAGAAAATATATAAATAGAGCCCTCATTTCTCATGAGAGGGGGGGGGGGGGGATGCCACTCCACAAAAAAAATAAATAGAGCCCTCATTTCTCATGAGAGGGGGGGGGGGGGTCCAAGCAAGAGAGAGAAAAATAGAATAGAAGGATTAAGAGAAGGAGGAAGCTCCTCCTCGACGCCTCGCCGGACCACCGCAGAAGTCCCGCCGGACCACTGCAGGAACCTCGCCAAACCACCGCAGGAACCTCGCCGGACCACCACTGAAGCCTCACCGGAGTTTCATTGCACCACTGCCTTAAGGTCTGACGTTCAGTCCCTACGTCCTGCTGAAGACCCGACGTCCTGCTTAAAGCCTGACGTTCAGTCCCTACGTCCTGCTAAAGACCCGACGTCTTGCTTAAGGCCCGACGTTCAGTCCCTACGTCCTGCTGAAGACCCGACGTCCTGCTTAAAGCTCGACGTTCAGTCCCTACGTTCTGCTGAAGACACGACGTTCTGCTTAAGGCCCGACGTTCAGTCTCTACGTCCTGCTGAAGACCCGACGTCCTGCTTAAGGCCCGATGTTCAGTCCATACGTCCTGCTGAAGACCTAACATCCTGCTTAAGGCCCAACATTCTTCTGAAGGCCCGACGTTCTGCTCAAGACCTATCATTCAGGCCCAACGTTCAGGTCCGACTTTCAGGCCTGACGTTTTTCTCAAGACCCGACATTTTTCTCAAGGCCTGACATTCTGCTTAAGGCCCAACGTTCTTCTCAAGGCCTGACGTTCTGCTCAAGGCTCGACGTTCAGCTCAAGGCCAGACTACCAACTAACACCCGAATTTCCAAGTGACGCCGGGTCTAACACTATACTTATATTCTGACCACAGACACCTACTGTGGTCCTTCCAACCTCCATCAACAGATAACAGTCTTTCAGACCACAGTCTCCTACCGACTATGGTCCTTCAGGTCTTCGTCGCCTACTATCGAATACGGTCCTTCAGGCCTTCGTCGCCTACTAAGGTCCGTCCGACCTACATCACTAGACAACGGTCTTTCAGACCCCAGTCCCCTACCGACCATGGTCCTTTAGGAGTTCGTCGCCTACTGTAGTCCTTCCGACCTCCATCAACAGACAACGGTCTTTCTGAACCTGGTCTCCTGCCGACTACGGTTCTTCCGACCAGACAAACATGTATATGTAACTTCTACTATGTAATGCAATCTGTATGATGTACATTTGATACATCAGTCCAAGGCCTTCTCCCAAGGAAGGGCCTCATTTGTAATCGACTACAAATACTAGTGGATTCATTCAAACTGGGCCAGGCCCCGTGGTTTTTTTCCCTTTTTAGGAGTTTTTCACGTAAAAACTCTGGTGTCTCTTATAAACCCTACACCCTCTCTTTATCTGTGTGTGTGTTGGATCTTCATACAATGCTAAGACGTTA
This sequence comes from Dendrobium catenatum, assembly GCF_001605985.2. Taxonomy (NCBI): domain Eukaryota; kingdom Viridiplantae; phylum Streptophyta; class Magnoliopsida; order Asparagales; family Orchidaceae; genus Dendrobium; species Dendrobium catenatum. The sequence continues at coordinate 247,316 of NW_021319113.1, read as the reverse complement.
AACTTTATATTTCTCTACCGCCGCGAATACTCCAAGACGCAACAATACTAACATGCGAAACATGTTCAATTATAGCGAAACGAATAAGTCATACTTCTTGGCAATCAATGGTTGCTTTTATTGAGTTATAATTTAATTGCACCAATGTAAGCATTGTCAAATCATCTAATTTAAAGAATTAGTTTAGATTGATTCAACAATGCTACAGTTAGTGAAGGTAAATTCAAGTCCGTGACATTAATGATAGAAGAATCACAATTGTTGCCAGCATAGTTTAGAACCACAGGTGTAGGGGAAATTATTATGTGCTGATACCGAACGTCCTTCAAAGTGTTGAAGAGCTTGAGCTGTCCTTCTTCTCCTGTATCTGCACACAAGCTTAAAGCAGAGAAAACCATAACTGAAAAGAAGAAGAAAGAAATATGCAGAGAACCTCACGGAGCAGAGTGATGTGCTTCCAGCTTATATTGCCTTTACCAAACCTTGACCAATACAAGGACCCAAAAAGTGGAAAGGGACCTCAACGGTGGAGATTAAAGCAGTTACAATCTAAAGGTGAAAAGCAAGTTTCTAGAAGGCAATAGAGGAAGCACTACTTCTTACAGGTAATGAATGCCTGAGCATAAGTACGATTGGAAGTAGAAAGGTTGGCTTGCTTATCTGTATTACTTTGATTATCACAAAGCCCAATGAAAATGCGTCGCGTCACCTACTACACGGTATCGTGGCTCTGTACTGCTCGGTACCGAGCTCGGTACTGCTCAGTACTGGATGACATGGCTGCACCTGATTCGTCATTGGACGATAAACTGTGTCCAGTGTCTGCACATAATAATCTCTCCAGATGTAGACCCATTGATGCCACAAAGAAAAGAAAATGTTCTTATCATAAGCTGCATAGCAATGCATGGCAAAAGATTATATAAGGAAAGGCATTCAAGTTACAATGTCAAGAAAAAGCGGTTCAACAAACCAAAATAAAAAAAATGATTCCTAGATCTAATGCAGCATTAGCATTAACAAAACAGCTTCCTATGTTAGTTCCAGATATCATCACAACATTTTCACCTGTAAGGAAATTTAGCATACATGAATGTGAGCAAAAAAAGATATCAATTGTAGTATAAAGTGAATAGATGTAGATATAAAAGTTATCTAAACAAGGTAAATGATTGAATTATACATTGAAATTCAACAATGTCTGTGGCAAGAGAACTCCAAGCACCCCAAATGAAGTATACAGGACCTATAAGATTTGGCTTCAATATGCTTGCATTTTCCAATGTTATTTTTGGCTTTATCTTCCAATGTTGGGCTTTTGATGGAGGCTGCTACAATGCTAGAAAGATATGAAAGACTTGGGCAAAAGTGCACAATTTAGACTTCATTTGGAACGACTTTTTTACTTCTGTTTAAAGTAGCTTTCGAGTACAAAAAAAATTCACTCTCGTATTAGAAAACTTGTTTTAAGAAGCAATAAAAAAACTGTCTCAAACGAAGCCTTAGTCAACTAAACAACAAATCAGATATATATGAGAAAGCAAATCACTTACAACCATGGAGAGAGAAGCATATACTGGTTAATATTTGCTACAAAAATCGGGATTGCAAAATGCCCTTCTTGATCACATCTGTAGCAAAGCGTAGGTTGTGTAGTAGCAGTACTTTCACCCTGTTACTTTGTGCAGCCCTGAAGGATTTTGTTTAACAAAAATAATAATAATTAAAGTTTTTAAGAAATCAAAGACGCACAATTGATAAACAAATTAAAGTAGCCACTAAGCTTACTTGGCCATTATGATCACACTCGGCGCAATTGTAACAAGATATTTCAATTGGACCCCATAAGAGAAGTCTTGACTATCAATGTGTAGGGAGTACCATGATAGGAATCCTAGCAGCGAGTTTGCAAGCTTGCTCTCTGATCAACTGTTAAGCAATAGGTGCTCACGGTCATTTGTTACACGTGCTACTGCTGCTGCTTCTTGAGAATGGAATATTTGTATTGGGTGTATGCGCACATGGGTTGTTATAACAACCTTTTGTATTCTTCTCTCCACTAAGTTTTACGGTATAAGTATTTCACTGTGTTGTAAAACATGACTTAAGGAAGATGAGTAAGAGAAAGCATCGCTGAGCTTCATTACTCTGCTTACTGTGTTTACTGTATTCTTCATTTCTTCTATCTACTTTACGTCTCTAACATGGTATCAGAGCAGCAGTGATTCCTGATGAATACATCATCTGCATCGTCAACTGTGCAACCAGATAAAGCTGATGCAAATGGAGGAATGCTGGATGCGACCATTCCTTCTCAATTAAAGTTCTTAATGTCCAATGTGAAGAACATTGTTGCTACTCCTTTGACAGCGGAAAACTATCCGACCTGGAAATCGCAAGTTGCCAAACTTTTTCGTGCTAATGGCTGTGAGGGATTTCTCGATGGCACTGTTGCTTGTCCACCGAAATTTGTTTCTGATTCGAGCAGTTCTTCTCTCTTAAATCCACAATACACCTCTTGGGTTCTTATTGATCAGAATCTAGCTGCCACCCTTTACTCTGTTATTTCACCTGCTATTCTTCCGTATGTGTTAGATCTGGAACACTGTACCGAAATCTGGAATACAATCGCTAAACGGCTTCAGTCGTCGACTCGCTCACGCATTATGCAACTGCGAAATGAGTTACAGCATCTTACCATGAAAGACAAATCGATGACAACTTATCTGTAGGAAGTAAAAGCTAAGGTCGATTCCTTAGCAGCCGCTGGTTTGACGCTCGATTCAGAAGAAATCATTCATCACACTTTGAATGGTTTGCCAGCTACTTATCAGGCGTTTAAAACAGCCATCCGCACGAATCTTCAGCCATTGTCACTTAATGACTTGTATACCTTATTATGCAGTGAAGAATTGAATTTGGCTCATGAGGTCACACGTGAATTACATTCGCTTCAGCTCACTAGTCCTGCTACTGCCCTTGTTGCATCTCGCGGTCGGGGTCGTGGAAGGTTTAACAATTCTCGTGGACGCTCACTTACCATGGTAAAATCATCTTCAGCTACCTCTCCCAGTAGTCGTGGTGGTCGTTCCACTCGACAGTTTGTTGCCTGTCAAATATGTGGAAAACCATGACACACCGCCGTTCGTTGCTGGTATCGCCATGACCCTCAATACACCAATGATCCGCCAAATTCTGCTCTGTTTACGTCTGCCAATTCTATGCCGGCCACTGAGTGGTTTCTGGATAGTGGAGCTTCATCTCATTTAACCGCTGATCCAAATCTTCTTCAGTATTCTCAATCATACATCGGTTCAAATCAAGTTATACTCGGAAATGGTCAGTCCATTCCGATTCAAAATACCGGTAAAGGTATCCTACCCACTCCGGCAGGTAGCCTTCGATTATCTCAACTTCATCTTGTTCCAAATCTTTCCTTTAATCTTCTCTTTGTTCATCGTTTAGCTCATGATAATGATTGCGACATTTCTTTTACTTCTTCCGGCTATTCTATCAAGGACCGGAAGACTCAGCGGCCTCTTTTTCAGGGACCATGTATTAATGGCCTCTATCTAGTTTCTTCCTCTTCAGCGTCAACGTCCAAGCTTTCTTCACTTGCTTTAGTTTCTGCTCAAGTCGTTCCCGATCTGTGGGATCACCGGTTGGGGCATCCTGCGTTCAACACTTTATCTTCTTTAGCTCATAAAGTTTCAGTTATTTGTAAAACTGCAAACGCGTCGGTCTGTCATGTATGTCGTGTGGCCAAAAGCCATCGTCTTCCGTCTGTTTCTTCTTCAAGTCGTTGTAATGCGTCTTTTACATTAATACACTCAGATATTTGGGGTCCTTCTCCCACAACTTCTGCCTCTGGTTATCGCTATTACCTTTTGTTTATTGATGATTGCACTCGATACATTTGGGTATATCCTCTCCTAAAGAAATCTGATGCATTCTCAAAATTTTGTGAGTTTAAAAAGATGGTTGACTGTCAATTTCAAACTCCTATAAAAATTTTGCGAACAGATGGTGGAGGGGAATACCTAAATAATTCTTTTCAAATGTTTTTAAAACACCATGGCATTCTTCATCAGTATACATGTCCATATACACCATCTCAAAATGGTGTTTCTGAACGTAAACATCGCCATATCTGTGAAACCTTGCGTTCTCTGTTGCTTGCTGCTCATCTTCCTCATTATTTTTGGGTAGAAGCTCTATTCACCACGGTTTATTTAATAAATCGATTGCCTTCCATCAATACAGGCAATGTCTCTCCATATGACCTTCTTTATAAGACAGCTCCATCCTATGATCATCTTAAGGTATTTGGATGTTTATGTTATCCGTGGCTTCGTCCCTATGCCTCTCACAAACTTTCACCATTCTCTCGACCTTGTGTTTTTCTTGGCTACGCTCCCTTTCAGAAAGGTTATCGGTGCCTCGATCTCTCCACACATAAAATTTACATATCCTGTCATGTGGTGTTTAATGAGTCAGTTTTTCCTTTCTCTCAATCACCTAACTCTATGGCTTCATCTCAATCTCCAGTTAATATTCCACCATTACTACTTGTTCCTACATATCATTCTTCTCCTGCTTTAAACCAGCCTTCGGTATTGTCTACTCCCTCTTCAAAATCACATTCAGTCAATTCTCCCACTAGTTCATCTAACTCCCTCTCTGCTCATAGTCCACCTCTGTCTCAGCCAGTTATACAGCCTTCCTCCATTCCACGTCATCATCCCATGGCTACACGTCTTCAGCATGGTATCATAAAACCAAAACTTATTTTCAATCTTGCTCATCTCATATATCCAGAAGATCCTACCAGTTTTGTGCATGCTTCTAAAATAGAGCATTGGCGAAAGGCGATGTCCACTGAATTTCAAGCTTTGCAGTCCCAAGGAACCTGGGACCTCGTTCCAGCTTCTGAAGCTCATAATGTGCTTGGTTACAAATGGATTTATCGTACCAAACTCACATCTGCTGGGCAAATTGCTAGGTACAAGGCCCGTTTGGTTGCACAAGGCTTTAATCAAGCACCTGGCTTAGATTATCAAGAAACCTTTAGTCCCGTGGCAAAAATGCCTACGGTTCGTGTATTCATCCTTGTTGCTATCCATCATTCTTGGCCGATAGCTCAACTGGATATTTCAAATGCGTTTCTGCATGGATCACTTCCTGATCGAGTTTACATGAAACAGCCTCCGGGGTTTGTTGATTCACTATATCCAGATCATGTGTGATGTCTCAAGAAAGCCATCTATAGCTTAAAACAATCTCCTCGACAATGGTATGCCACATTGTCAACTCATCTTCAGAAATTTGGTTTTGAATTCAGTGATGCAGATCCGTCTCTTATAGTGTTTCGGTCCAATTCTAAATTTCTCTACATTTTAATATATGTGGATGATATTTTATAGACCGGCAATGATCAGGCAACACTAGATAGCTTGCTACTAGTTTACAAACTACATTTTCCATGCGGCATTTGGGATCTCTTTCTCAATTTCTTGGTATTCAGGTGACTGATACTTCCTATGGGGTACATTTAAACCAAACTCAATATGCTCGGTCCATTCTTCAGAAGGCTGGTATGGATAACAGCAAAAGTGTTTCTACTCATATTGCGTCCAAATCTGCTTCAGATGCCCGAATTCAGCAACTGTTTCCTGATCTAGTTCTATACCGTCAGCTCGCTGGTTCATTACAATATTTAACACTTACTCTCCCGGACATTACCTTTGCTGTTCAGCAGATTTGCCAACACATGCATTCCCCACTACAATCTCATTTTGATCAGCTAAAACGTTTACTTCGGTTCATAAATGGTACGCTTACTCATGGACTTCCATTTTACCGAGATTCACTATCTCTTCATGGATATGTTGATTCTGATTGGGCTGGTGACTCCCGTGATCGTAAATCTGTTTCCGGGTATTGTAATTTTCTTGGCAAATCTATTATCTCCTGACAAGCAAAGAAACAATCCACCGTTGCTCGGTCTTCGACTGAAGCTGAATATCATGCTTTAGCCACTGCTGCATCTGAGATTATTTGGCTTCGCAGATTACTTTCTGATTTCAACTCACCTCCAACAGCACCTACACCTTTATACTGTGATAATACTTCAGCAATTGTGTTTGCCAACAATCCTGTTTTTCATGCCAGAACTAAGCATATTGAAGTAGATTGTCACTTCATTCGGCATTGTATTCAGACTAAGCAGATTATAGTTCATCACTTGTCTACCCAGGATCAAATTGCTGATCTCTTCACAAAGTCTTTACCTATCAAGCAATTTAAATTTCTGTCTAGCAAACTGGTTACAGCCAACGCTTCATCAGTTTGACGGGGCGTGTTAAGCAATAGGTGCTCACGATCATTTGTTACACGTGCTACTGCTGCTGCTACTTGAGAATGGAATATTTGTATTGGGTGTATGCGCACATGGGTTGTTATAACAACCTTTTGTATTCTTCTCTCCACTAAGTTTTACGGTATAAGTATTTCACTGTGCTGTAAAACATGACTTAAGGAAGATGAGTAAGAGAAAGTATCGCTGAGCTTCAATACTCTGCTTACTGTATTCTTCATTTCTTCTATCTACTTTATGTCCCTAACATCAACATCCTTTACTTGTGCGAGCTCTTGTCGTGACTATCGATTCGAGAAGAATCACTTCGTAGATGAAGGCTCGTACAAGTAGGCGAAGACAGTTTTTTAGCTACTCTTTCAAAACTCTTCTCCATGTGAAGCGCGACTCTTTCAAAACTCTTCTCCACATTAAGCATGCCAAAGACGAAATGGCAGTTTGGGATCTAAAGAGGTGGTGAAGGAATGTTAGTAATATTGCCATATGAAGAGGTTATATCAAGAAAATAATATGAGCGATCAGACGGTCGGGATCTATTTTTATTTTACAGTTTGGGATCTGAAGAGGTGGTGATGGAATGGCGATACTATTGAGATCAGAAGATGTCATATTGGGGAAATGAATAGGGGCGATCAAACCGTTAAGATTTATTTTTACTTCAAAAATGAAAGGCTGACAAAGCAGAATCTGAAGAGGCGGTGAATGAATGGCAGTACTATTGCGATCTAAGGAATCGAGGAAACACCTCTCATTGGCCTATTGGTTGAGAGCTTAAGCTTCCAACTAAGAGGTTCAGGGTTCGAGTCTATGTGTATGCGTTGTGTGTGTGAGTTTGCCTTAAATGACCTAAATGTCCAAAAAAAAAAAAAAAAGAATCGAGGAAAATCAACTTGAAGGCCATGAAGTGAAGAAGCAGAGGGACTATAACGCTTTTGCTCTATTAGGGTTTGCTCCTTTTTTGGGCTGAGCTTCTTCTTCTTCGCCGCCCCTCCGGCTTTGCCGGAGGCTTCCCCTCATGGAGTCGACCCTTCTTGCGTCTAACTTCCGGCCTCTCTCTTCTGTTGCAGCTGTGGCCCCATCCTCCTTGCAGAACTGGAGTCAAATCTTGACCCCCGATACTAGCTCTTCTTCTTCTAAAGCCTTTAGCTTTTCTCATCATCCTTCAGAACCTGAAATAATCCCTTTCTCTTGTGAGAAACTTGCTCAAGGGAGTGAGGACTGGAGTCTATGTCTTGTTGAATACTCCATAAGGCGTAGGCCTTATTATGAAGCTTTGTTGCATGCCATCAACAAAACTTGGTCTTTAAAAGGTTCCCTCAAGCTTCTTTCTCTCAACGATGGTTTCTTCTTACTGCAGTTTTCTTGCGCCGAATATTTTGAGATGGTATGGTTCAAAGGAGTGTGGTTCCTTCTTGGGAAGTCATTTGTCCTTCAAAAATGGCACCCTAAGTTCAAGCCGAAGATGGAAGACTTCTCTGCGGTGCCGATCTGGATTAAAATACATGACCTTCCTCTGGCTTGTTGGAACTCCGAAGGCATCTCTAGGATTGCTAGCAAAGTGGGTGTTCCTTTAGTTGCGGATTAGCTGACTGAGCAAAAAACTCGGCTTACTTTTGCTCGTATATGCGTCATTGTTGATTGTAAGGCTACCTATCCTTATGTTATTAAAGTTTCTCTTGATGGGGATGTGATTGACTTAAGGGTGCAATATGAATGGAGACCTATTCCCTGTGAGCATTGCAAGTCTTTGGTTCATTACTCTTCCTCTTGCCCGCTGAACCCAAATCCTGTCATTAATGATCCTACGACTTCAAAGCCAAACGTGCTTGGTAGGAGTTTCAACAAGAAGCCTGGTAATAGGTTTCATTCCCGCTCTAGGCCTCCTAGGTCGGAGGCAATAAATAAAGATGTTTCTAAAACTGGAATTGCAACTGCTGCTACTACTATTCCTGTGCACACTAATAGTATCGGACAACTGGTACATTATCAAATCCACTCTCCTCCGCCGATTTCCAAAACTGCTATTACTCTGCCTTCTACTATTGTTGAAGACCCTACCCATAATGTTATTCCACCTCTTGTTGATACAGCCTTTGTTGGTAACTCTTCTGATGCCATTAATGCTAGTATTCTGAATTTAAACATCCCCACAGAAGAACTGTCCACTTCCTCTACCTCTCTTTTGGCTTCAGGTCTGAAGCCGTCCACCAGCATTAACTCTCCTAATAAATTTGAGATCCTTAGCACTCAAAGTGAAACGGATTTGCTTGAGAAAGTGGCTTCCAGTGCTGATATTGTAGGGAATGATCTTAAGCAGCGGGTAAGGGGAAAAAACAAGCTACCTCTGAAATCACTAAGAAAGCTGCTAAGGGAAAGCTGAGTAAAAAATCCCAAACTCTTCAAATTTCTTGATGTTTCTTCCTTCCATTTGGAGTGTGGAATGTTAGGGGATACAATCGTCCTGACAAAGTTCTTAGCTGCAAGCGTCTGATTCAGTCTTTTAATCTTGATATGCTCTGTCTTTTGGAAACCCGTGTTCATGCCTCCTCCCTCATGGATCCTTTTTTTGAATCTTCTCACCTGCTTTTTTTCTAATGAAGACAGCTTTCATAATTTTAATCTGGCATCCTCTGGTAGGATATGGATTAAGTGGGATGCTAGTAAACTCAATTTTACTCCCTCACTTGTTACTTCTCAGCTGATTAATGGGATTGTTTTGGCTGGTAACTCTTCCCCTTTTCAGCTCTTATTGTCTATGCTGCCAACAATACTCTTGACAGAAAAGAGCTCTGGTCTTCTCTTTGCGCGGCTGCTCCCTCTGGTGACATCCCGTGGACTGTTATTGGAGATTTTAATTATTGTCGTTATGCCTCGGATAAATCGGGAGGTTTGGCTCTTCATCATTCTAACTTAGTGGATATTAACAATATGATTTTTGTTAATAAGTTGGTGGATTTGAATGCGGTTGGTAGCCTTTACTCTTGGTATAACCAGCAAACTGTCAATCCAATTTTCATCAAATTTGACAGAGCTCTTGTTAATGAGGAATGGATTAAGAATTTCCCTAATTCTTATAGCTCCTTCCAAAGTCCGTCTTGTTCGGATAATTCTCCGATTATTCTGCATCCGGGAATGACTTTTCATTCTCACCACAGATTCCTCTTTAAGAACTTCTGGACTAAAAATGATAGATATTGGGTGTATCTTTTAAATGCTTTCTCTATGCCCGTGATTGGTAACCCTTTATCTCACCTCTGTTTTGTTCTTAGGCATTTAAAAGGGGATATTAAAAATCACCATTGGGCTAATTCCCAATCTCTCTCTGCTCAATTGGACGTTCTTCATGTCGAGCAATTAAACTCCCTTGAACAAATTCAATTGAACCCTTTGGATTTGTCTCTGGTGGCTTCCCTCAAAGAGACTAATCTTAAAATTGCTGATGTTTCCTCTTCTCTTGCTAGCTGGATTATTCAAAGAGTCAAACTTAAATGGTTACATCATGGTGAAGATGACCTTAAATTCTTATATGCCAAGATCAGATGTAGGCAGGGGAGTTCTAAGTCGGTGGCTAATCTGTTTTCTTGTAATCCTGATTTATCTAGAGGAGGTTTTACAATCCATTATTCAGTAGATTTGGATTCTTGGACAAATTTACTTTAAATTCATGAACATGTTTTGTTTTAAACTGCATTTCATATTTAGATTAAAAAATTCATTAGTGTCATTTTTTAAATCCAAATCATTTCTTGCTCCCGACAGTTAAAGAATATTCTTGTATTGCAATTTTTTTTGAATAAAAAATATATTTGACAAACTAGATGCTTTGTACGTGAGTTTATTGAAATTTTCTTTAAAATATTGTGCACATGTGTAATTATCCGAACAAGAGCATAATTACTATATTTCTCAAACTTGAGAGCTTTGTAATGTACATAAAGCATTATTTTATATCTTAGATGATTTGTTGCTGAAATCACCATTGGGTTTTTTTCTTCATTCAACCAATCCTAAAACTGGAGATGAAAGAGTCCTAATCAAAACAGAAGTCCTACTTGCTTCAAGTAGTAGATGTAGTATTTTTCTCATTTTATCAGATAGTTCAATAGATTTATCAATTTGAACTTGCATGATTTCTTTGGTTTTAAAATATGGGATATTCAGATTTTAATTCAGTTTTACATTTTGAAATGATCTCATATTGAAATTTAGTTTCATATTTTTATTTGGACTCTTCCTCAATTTTACTTTAAAATTCATGAACATGTTTTGGTGTCAATTTCTTTGTAGATTAGGATTTAAAAAAATAAATTTGGGGTCATTCTGTAATTGTAAATTGTCTGCTCTATTCGATCCATCATTTAAATATTATTTATGAGCTATAATATTTTCAATGAGGTCAAATTTGACAAGCTAGATACTTGTGTTGGCTTGTTTTCAATGAGGTCATTTAAAGAAACTGCAATCCTCCTCACTTTGATTATATTATAAATGCACCTATAAAACTGCCTTCTATTTTTAGGTCCTCGGTGGCAAGTATACAAGACACATTCGAGATGACAATGGTAGTAAACATAGGTATGCTGCAGCCTAATTTTGACGACGAATGAATTCGAAGAACTCATTAAAAGTTGTAGAAAATCTGAGAAAAAAAGGACGACCTTAGAGTTTGGCATGCAACAAAACACCTAGAGGGAAATTATAAAGCATAACAAAACTATCAACTCAAGTAAATTTTCTAAATAAAATTAGAAATCAGAAGAAAGCTATTCATCAGATTAAAACCAAACTATGAATATCATTTAAGTGGCTCAAAACAATGGAAATGACCAAACAATAAGATGAAGAAATGAAAACTTAATCTTTTTTTGCAAGTAAACAGCAATTCCTTCACATGGAGGGTTTAAGCAAGAGAGAGTATACACTACTACATGAATGAAAAATCGTGAATGCAAAGAAAACATATTACAGAAGCATAGGAACAACATAAATAGATAGAATCTGAAGTGAAGATAAGCTTTCCAAAGGAGGAAGGCAGAAACTGTAAGGATTTGAGCCCTCCAAAATAGCAGCTGAGAAAGAGAAGAACTAACTTTCAGAAACCAGTGCTCCGCCTCATTTCGAAATGAAACAATAACACAGTACGGTTCACAAGGACATAAAAAACTTAATCAATATGGATATGAGGAACGTGAGCAATCTTGTGCCGATCGGAGCCTCCATCCTCTCCATAGCGCTCCTTTAACTCTGGATGACATTTCCCCCAAATTGTTAGAGATTTCAAAGAGGGAGGAAGGTTCGGTAATTCCCGAAGCATAGGAACAACATCAATATGTAGACTCTGAAGTGAAGATAAGCTTTCCAAGAAGGAAGGGAGAGACTCTAAGGACGCGAGATAAATAAAGCCCAGCTGAGAAAGAGAAGACCTAACTTTCAGAAACCACTGCTCCGCCTCATTTGGAAATGAAACCACCTCATCATTATCCGAAATACTCAGCTTTTTTAAGGAGGCGATACTTTTCAATGGCTCCATTTGCAACACCGATGGATGACTTATACAGAGATAATCGAGTATGAGAGAAGAATTATTAGTGATATCCATTTCTCGATATCTCCCGAGAGAGATCAGATTGGGGCAATTTGTAATTTTCAAGGATCTTAGTGCTGCAAGTCTTGCTATTTCATCAGCCAGAGGAAGAGATGTAATGTTTGGACAGTCACAGACCCATAATGTTTCAAGGGGAATAGGATTCGAATTGCTACAAAAATTCAAAGTCGTCCACCTAATTCCTTCTATCTCCAAGTTCTTCAGCTTAGGAGGCAAAGAGGGCAACTCTTTCAACTTCGGGCAGTTTTCTAGCATCAGATTAATTAAGCAAGGAAACAAACATCCATCTTCAGCAGCTACTCCTGCCTCAAACCAATCCTCTAATGCTTCTAATTCGTAAATACGTAAAACCTCCAGCAATGGAAAGGCATCGTATTTATCATTCCCATTAAATTTACTTTGGAGCCATTTTACTTTCGGCATGCTAACAAGTGTCAGTGACTTGAGGAAGGGAAGTCGCCAAAAAGGTGGAAGAGTTTCACACTCCAAGCAATCTGTCAATTCGATTTTCTCTATTTTCTCAATATTGGAG
>NW_021319113.1:216911-231456 GCF_001605985.2 Dendrobium catenatum | reverse complement strand
TTTGTGTAGTTTATTTTAATAATTATTTTTAAATATTAATTATTTTAAATTTGTTTTCTTGGAACCCTTTTATTACCTTTAAAACTTAAAAAATTCATAACTTATTCATTTAAATCGAATTTCGGCGTGCCATACCTCGTTCTTTTCAGAAAATTATAAAATTTATTTACAAAAATTATTTCTTTCTATTTGGACAAATTTCTGTTTTATGCTATTATTTTGAGTATTTTAGTATTATTTATATAAGTATTATTATAATTATTTTAAAACTATTTTGAAACCTCATTAGGGTGGTTAGTGGGTCTCCCTATACTTATGTATTATTAGTTGGCTTATTTTTAATTACTTTATTTTCTAAAGATATATTTATATTTGTAAGTACTTTTAAATTATTTTTAAAACTACTTATAATTAAATTCTAACTCTTGGGAGATCCGCTATCGCATGAAATTTTAAACATGGATCCTATGTGTGAAGAGAAATCATGGGGGAGTGGGTTAGTGGATGGTTGAGTCCCAATCATTCACTAATCCCTTCATTAGGTGTCTTTCCTTTGCTTCTATTATAGTTTGCATGCGTAGGTTGCACCACCACTTAGTTTAGGCCCTCCTAGATCTAAGAACATGGCGTGGTTACTATTTTTATGTGTTACCATGCATTTGTTACCTTGAGGGTTGGTGTGAACATCAGTTTAAACCCATATAACGTAGTGACACCCTAAGGACAATAATTAAGGACCCGTTTAGCGAACTTAGAATATTTCTATGAGCTATGATAGATACCGGATTGACATGAAAAATTCAACACTTGAACTTAGAGACATCTTGAACATCCCAGAATTTTCTATGAATTTTTAGGGCTTGTTAAACCCCTTAATTAACCAACCCTAATTAACTTGTTAAATAGGACCTAATAGCCTTCTAAACATTATAATAAATCCATTTTAGGTCAGAAAATTACCTACCATACCTTGAATTGTTCAAAATCGGATCCTTGACCTTATATAAATAAGGTTCCTTAGTTTGACTTTAGGTTGACCCTTAATTTGACCTTAGGTAGAAATTATCTTTTTACCCCTAATAAATTATTAAAAATTATTAAAAATCCCAAATTTTCCCCAAGCAATTGGGATCACTTCCTTATATCATTTCTGACTTTTGGAGGTGATTCCAATCAGTTTGGAGCTGATTTGAGCAAAAACTATAAAATCAGCCATTTACTAGAGGATTTAGAGAATTTCATAAATACCCTGATTCTTAAAAAATTCATAACTAATTGTATAAAACTTTAAATTAGGCAAACTCACTTGCGTTAGACTCCTATTAGGCTCTAGTATTTATGAAAAATATTAGAATTCCAGAAACTCACATAAATTAGAAAGTCAACTTTTTGGTTAACCCTAGCCTAGAGTCTAGGGTCCGAAACTTCCAGAATTCATAACTTTGCCTAGAAAACTCCAAATTCAGTGTACTACCTGGCTAACTACTCATCCTGAGCCCTAGTTTTTTCCTAAGGTGTTAGAAACCCAAAACCTAGTATATTTCCCATAGTGACCTTTTAGATCCCCTCAGCCTAGTACCTAGGAGGACCCGGGACTTTACAAATTTGATTAATAGAATATGAACGTCAAATATCAATAACCTAAGTTTTTAAAACTGATCAACAAAATAAATTTACTAAAATTGATTCTAATTTATTAATATTTGAACCTTAATTAAAGTTCTCCTTTTCTAGCCTTCAACAAATCTGAATTTTAGGCAAATTTAACAAAATACCCAGCTTAGGACATATCCAAGCCACACAAGCCTTACACACACATAGAATAGTTTTCTAGGGCACCACTTCTAGACTTAGGCTAGGTCGGTGTTTATTTCTTTCTACTGTGTGCCGGAGCTTTTTGATGTTTTCATTATATGTTGTTTGAAATTAATTGGTGTGTTTGCTTATTTTTCCTGCACTCTTGATATACTGTAATGAGCGTTAGATGTAAACCTAGGTTAGGAATGACATATATATTGTTCTTCAATGCAGGTGATCATGCTCATGCTAATAAAAGGGGGGCACTGTCATGATTTCTAACAATGTCTTATGCAGGTGCTGTAATGCCCCGAGATCTAACTTGAAAAGAATGTCAATCCAACCAGCTATTTACCAGAGTCATCTACAATCTTCAATCCATAACAGTAACAACAAAAAATCTATAAATTTAAAACATCAATGTACAAGTCGATTCATATCTCAAAATATCCATACACAATACTCAGGAACTATACTATAACTACAAGTACTGCAATCTATCCTGTCCTGAGTACAAAAGATTCAAAGTCATCAAAAGAACTAAAAACCTGTAGATCCAGATCAACTCCTATCTTCAGCTCCCTTGCCCTGACCTAAAAATGTCAACCACATATAATGAGCTTTATAAAGCCCAGCAGGTCACCTAATACCTATAACTGAAATCAAAGCACGGCAATGCTATCAATATGCATGTCAGTCAATCAAATCCATATAGTCAATGGTCAATTAGTCAATGCAATACTGAAATTCATAATCAATGAAAAATAAGTCTATGCAGCGGAAATCCATAATCGATGCGATCAATCAATCAATGCAACGACAATCAAATCAATTAATCAAACTCAATCAATACACGTCAATCTCAAATAAATCCGTACACAGGAGAAAGTCAATCAATCCGTCTAATCAATCGATCTAATCAGTCAAATCCAATCAATTCTATCTAGTCAATGAAATCGATAGGAAAAGCAATACGGTAAATCTCAATCTATCCTATCAATGAATCCATGCAGCAAGTCAATATAATGCGGAAACAGTAGTACCAATGCGTCTATAGGCAATATCAATGAATCTATAATATCAATGTCCATAGCAATGAATCTATACAATATCTATATCCATCCATGTCCATATCAATGTCAATAATCAATAGTATCCATGCTCAATGATCAATCAATGAAATCGTTGAAATCGTACGATCCAGTAAATCCAATCAAAATCAATAAAACAGAAATTGATAAAACAGTAAATTCGTATATCAATACAGTAAACATGCATTTCAATACAATAATACTGAACAAGTACAATCAATTGGTTATGTTGCTGTTGTAGAATCCATATTGCTGTTGTAGATATCCATATCCATACATTGGTTTCTATAAAGAGTCGTCACTCTATTTGCCCGTCGGTCGCCCGTCGGCATATAAAACTCCTTATGACTCCCATCCATAGATCCATAATCAATATTTAAAGGAAAGCCCGTCGGCCCACCATCCTGTACAGGTCAATTCAATCTCCAACCAACGCTCAACCAGGTTTCACTTGTAATCCAGTATCAATAGTCAATTCAATATTCAATTCAATAATCAATATTAAAGAAATATATAACAATCATATCAATTTTCATACACATATCAATTCAATCTATCAATTTCAGGAAAATTAGAAATCCTACGAAAATTCGGCAGAGTAACGGCAGTCTACCGAATTTACACAAAAATTCAGCAAAAAGCACTAATTTCCAAATTACAGTAGAATATTCACGACATCAATACAAGACTATTATTCCATAGAATCCATATCAAATAACATCCTGATATTTTTCTATTCAGTAAAAATCGCGTAGAATCAATTCCGACCGGTAAAATCATCGTAGAAAATACTCAAATCGTGTAGAATATTCGTATCTATAACATTCTAAAAGTTGTGCGGTGAAAGTTGTTTCAATACAAAATCATGTCCGAAATTCGACTACGAAAATACAAATCAGTGCACGAATCGATCAAAACACAACATCTTTGAAAACAGAAATAGGATTCGGAGTCCTTACCGCGAGATCTTCAATCCTTCCAACAACGACGACGGACGAAAAGCGCTCCACGGCCTCCGAAATCCAAGTTTTCTCTTTTCCTTTTTGTTTTCCTTTTTCTTCCTCTCTCCGCGGGCTGCTATCGGATATTTTTCTTTTATTTTTCTCTCTCCTCAAAATTACTGATACGCCTTAAATGCACGCGAGATCGGTCCGGCCGAGTGCCCCTATCAGCCCGGACGAGTTGAACAAATCCCATTACCTCAGTCGGCTCGGGAGGAAAAACACCTAAACTTTTTTGTACATTGCCTGTACCGAGCATGTACCAAGCAATACCGAGTCGATACCGAGCTGTACCGAGCTATACCGAGTCGATACCGAGCTGTACCGAGCTATACCGACCGATCTGTACCGAGTTGTACCGAGTCGATACCGAGCTATACTGAGCAAAATTTCAACATATCGTCCCAGGATGATCCATGATCGGCCCAGACGATTCAGTCCAGAAAACCCTCCAGAAACCATTCCAGAAAACTCAGCTGATTCATTACACTGATCGGCCTGGACGATACTGAGAGAAAAATCCAAATTAGAGAGGAACAGTAAGGGAACGAGATCTCACAATCTCCCCACCTTAGAAAAATGTCGTCCTGACATTTCCCTAAAGGTACAGAGCAGAAACAAAATAAATAAATCGATCCAAATCCAAATCAAAATCAAAATTCGTCGAAATCCATTCAAAACACACAATGCAATCAATCAAATGTCAATATGCATGATCAAATGTCAATCAATCTATTAGTCAAATCAATCTTACCAGTAGAACTCTCTGGTCGCTGTTGAGCCTCATGGTGCTGTAGACTGTAAATGCGTGGCACCACTGGAGGAAGTGCAGGAGGTCGTGGTGCAACTGTCTCCCTCTGATCTCTGTCAGCTCTATCAGTCATTCGGTTCCCTGATCTCTCACTGTAAGCTCTGGAGCCAACAGTCCTCTGCTGTCCCGTACCGGTGCCAGAATCAGTCCTTCCACCCAATCGCTTCTGAGGGCAATTTGCTGCTCTGTGTCCCTGCTGTCCACAGTGGAAGCACTGTCCCGTCAATAAGTAACACCGACCTGCATGTCGTCTACCACAGTGAATGCACTCGCCTGAACTACCAGACGATACTACCGATGCAGATCGTGATGCTAATCCCGATGTAGATCCCTTCGAACCATCGTACCTGCTCCTCTTCTCTCTATCTCTATCTCTACCTGAATCATCTCGTCGTACATCATCTCTCCTCCTCTTGGTATCATCGTGCCTCGATACTGGTGTCGCCAAATCAATCTCTATCAGTCGGGCCCTCTCCACCAACTCAGAGAACTCATGTATCCGGAAAGGTACGAGCGGGTGTCTCAACTCTCTATTCAATCCGTGCAAGAATCTGTAGCATTTTTTCTCGGCAGTAGGAATCAAATGAGCAGCATACCTCGCAAGTGCAGTAAACTCGGCCTCGTACTGCATCACTGACTTGCGGCCTTGCTCCAATCTCATGAAAGCTTCCTCATTCCAGAAAACTCAGCTGATTCATTACACTGATCGGCCTGGACGATCTCACCATCGTCCAGGACGATACTGGGAGAAAAATCCAAATTAGAGAGGAACAGTAAGGGAATGAGATCTCACAGGTGCTTTCTTAGCCCCCTAAATAAATGAGGGCTAAATAAAAATAAATATAACTGCTACAGATGCTACAGGTGGACCGCTTAGCCCTCATGATTAAAAACATGGCTTGGCACAGCTTCAATGGGTTGAATTTTATTTTATATAAACTACTTGAGATGATTTTTACTAGGATGACCTTGCAGGGATCTTGGAATTTATTGTTTTCCTATTAATATATATTTATTTGTAATATTGGTGAGAGTTGTGAAAGCAACTATGAGTGTGGATATTCTTATCCAACTCGAATCCCAAAAGAAGAAGGCATCCTCATTGGGGAGAGTCTTCTTCCATTTGAGAGATCAAGTTGGATGGCTTTAGATATCCAAAGAGAAAAGACAATACCCCCTTATTGGGAAAGAAATTGTCTCTTCGTTTGGATGTTCAAGCCAAGACGGATCCAGGGAGTCCAAGGAGAAGTGATCAAAGGAGTCCAAGGAGAAGATACCCATAAGACTAAAGATATTGAAGATTTGAAGACCTAATATCCCATTCAAAGTTGTTGGCGTCTATCATAGGCTTAGAAATCCAGGTTGTTGGCAGTGGTGTCCGACCACTTTATTTTCTACAGACCCTGGTTTGTAATAAGGGAAGTTTTCCTATAGATATTTAGTTGATTTATTGGATTTATATTAATGTGTTTACTTGATTGCGCAGTAGAAATTATCTGCTTTTCTAGGTTTTTTTCTTGCATGCCAATTTGGTTTTAGCCTGGATATCGTTAGGCTTTTTAAGGACTAAAATATTTTCTACTTATAATTAATGCTTTAAATTTAAGATTTAAATAATATAAAAGTCTAATGAATCTAGGAAACTGTCGGAATTGTCTGGGGTCGCATGCATATTACTGCATCTTTCTTTCCTTGTTATAAGACATCTCTCTGCCTGCGGGAAGAGTTCGAATAATCTAGCTTATGAGGATGAAGTGCCGGACCTAGGGAGACCCAGTATTTTCTAAAAATTATTTTTATATAAGCTTGTTTTTAAAATCCAAAGCATTTATAAGCTGACATTTCAACTAGCATGCTTTGCATTAGTAACTAATTAATTAAAATTTATTTGCATTAACTAGGAGCATACGACCCAGCATAAGTCCAGAAATAATTAGAAAACTCTCTAGATGTCGGTCATATTTTTAAGAAACTGTATCACTCACCCATCTTTCATAAATGACTAGACAACATGATTTTGAATTAATTAGGTGGTTAACTGACTCCCCAATCCAGGCCGGAGTAAGTCCAGGTTTTGCATTGCATTAATTAGGACATGGGTGTTAGTGTGTGTAGAACACTAAACCCAATCTTGATCTAGGATTCTATGCTACTACACTCGATCTCGTAGTATGCCTAAATAGTGGGTAGGTTCATTCCTTTAAGGGACTATAAATCATAGTTATCCACGTCACAGGATGACGCGACCTCCATCTTTTCTCTCACGCATGTGATTGAGTGCTTGATTTTACTTTCTCCAGTTTCTTCTTTAGTGCCCTAGAGCCTCCGAATGCTGGTATGAATCACGCATGCTAATTTAGCCCTTTGGGACCATTCTTTCCTTTGAGTAGGACTTCTTAGTCTATACCCTTGTGACAATCCCACTTTTGGGAAGAATAATGTATGATCCTTAATCGAGAGTCTTCTTATGCTCTGGCCTGTGATATAATTAACCACGGGGTCTTACGCCCGTGGGAAACTCTGTCTACATCTACTAAACCCCACTCGAGCTGATGTATCGGGTGGGGAAAACCCGTGACTAGGTCGTGTATATTACTATCCATCGGGGTGTGTTGGCGAGAGCATCTATGCTCAATGGTTAGTCGTATGCACGATCCAATATGCTCTTCCATCGACCTATTCGTGTCGAGTGTAGAGGCCTGCGATCGTTTTGTCCTACGGGATAGTGCGGACGTACCCTCTGCGTTCGTACCCACGAGTGGTGCTCTTTCGGAGGTCCACACCCGTAAATATTAGGAAAGGGTTCATCCTTTATTGCATCTCAACGTCGATCTCCTCTGCAAGACTAGCTCTACCCATCCATCTCATGCAACCCCACTGACCCACAATCCTCCTATAATCATTGAGGAATTGGCTTACCCCGCCTTTAATTATACCCATAGTAATGTCCAATGTGATGAATTGCGACGTTTGGTCCAAATACAATTTACTTTAAAGCAAATAATATAAGATAGGTAAAAAATCCTCAATGGAATTTCAATTTTTTAAATTAATAAGCCAACATGCCCTAGATTGAATTAATTTGAATTTTCTAATTCTAAGCTCAAACTTTAAAAATTTATGTAAAATTATAGAGATATGTTACCCATCTTAATTAGATGAGTTTAATTGTTTAGGTCAAAGTTGTAATTTGCATGTAAATTTGAATGTTTATCAACATGAATATAAACAAAAAAAAAACCATTTAACTTAAATTCTCCCAATAGTTTAAGAAAATAATCAATTAATTTTAAAATAATTGAATCATTTTTCTTATTTGGAATTCTCATTAGGAATGAAAATGGAAAATAGCAATGTTATTATTCAATGAGCATTTATAACATTTCAATTTCATTCTTCCCCCCTTTCCCCAAACTATGTCTAAATTACTAGTTGAAATTATTATAAATGTATATTAGAATGTTCATAATAGTTAAGAGAATTAATTATTTTAATACTAAATGAAAATACTGTACACAGAAAAATTATGTTTTTTTCATGAAAATTCATAAGGTCTAATTTAGTTGAAATGATTTTATTAAAATAAGTAATACATTAATAATGATCTCTTTCCGCATAGTCGATGAAAACATGAATATGATGTGATATATATATGACCAATGAAATATGATGAAAATAGGAGTCTTTGAATGCCTAAGTTGCTATGTTGTTGTGATGGCTCAAAGATAAAATATAAATTTATCTTTGATATTGTTGACCATCAATGACATAAAATGTGGCGACCGTGTTCGCCGCTATCATCATTAATGAATTCATCTTGTAGTGCTCGACGAACCAACAAAATCGTTTCATTAAACAATTGCCTCTTGGCCTATGAATATTATTGAGCCAATTGATTCTCCTTTTATGGTTCATATTTTTATATTGGTAACCATAAATTAATTATCTAAATGGGCAGAAGGTATCCCATTGCAATAAATATAAGGCAAGTGATGCATAGCAATTATTCAGGGATGATATCATTTATCAATTTAGACTGGCATATCAAATCATTTTTAATAATGAATTATCATTTAAAAGTACAAAGATTTTAAAATTTGATCATCATCGAAACATCAACTGACGATATTGTACCATCTACTATTCTAAAGTCAATGATTTAGCTAAAGCTTTTAATAAAATCTTAGTTCAATTAACTAAGAAAATCCTACATGCAAATAAAAAAAAAAAGGTGCCATAATAAGTGGGCAAAAGTTTGACAAAATTCGACGCCCATTTTCTTGATTGCCAAACTCCGCTCCTATAAGGAGAATGACCGAGCAAGACTACTAGTCAATTTTTAATGCCCGATCTTCCCAATTGATCTTCGCCTGACATATACTAATATTTGACATTTGTTAACCATTGATACGCACCTTCCTGATCATCAATCTCCCCTCATATAAGGAGAAGGACAGAACCATCCATCATCAGCCAATGTTTCCAATCAAGCGCCATCAAATGCCAGTCAAAGTCCAACATTTATCATCAATCGACGTCTGATACACACTTAGTTGGTTATCACCCCCTCCCCCAAAAAACACCCAATAACAGCATTGATAGTTGTCTAATGTTCATGATCTATCATCACCTAACGCCTTCCAATCAACAAAACCTAATGTCAAACACGCACATTGGATGTTTGTCTTTAAGATCACCCAATCTCCTTAATTATAAAAATAGTGATTGATATGACTGCCCACCATCGCCTAATGACAACTCCGTCATTTTAAGAGTCAGCAACTCATATATATTCATTGTATTATGTTTTCTTCAGTTACAAGAAAATAACATTATTTATAATATTTGACTCTCACTAATAAAATTATTTCAATTGAGTTGGGCTTTATAATTATCCTCCTTTATAAGCTTTCTATGTAAAAAATCTCGTCTCTTATAAACTATTCTGACATATTTTATGTATATAAATTTTTATTTCAATTCTAAAACAAAATCTTTCTCTACCATCATGAATATTCTAATATACAATAATTTATATTTAATAAATATTTATGCAGTTAAATTATTATTCATTAACATCAACAATATAATGCTATTAAATCATATATTGATTTAATGACATATTAAATCAATACTTCATAAATAATATTATATTTATATTTCAGACAAGATATCTAGATATTGATCAAATCTATTAAAATCTACAATTAAAGCTATAAATAACATGCGATAATAATTGCTATATACTGAAGAACAATACACTTAAATTCTTATTCAATAGAGAACTTAACGGAACAAGTGAAATTTTTTTTCTTTGCAGCTAACTTTGGGTCACTCCAGTAACAACAAATGCTAGAAAGAACTCACCTGAGAGTTATTAAGACAGCCAAATACAACTATAAATATGCTTTTCATTCTCACTTCTTGTCAACCTATACGAGGCTGACACGTGTATACCGCTATCTCTACGTGTAATAAGGACTTAACACGAAATAATATTTCTTCTTCTTGTTACTGTTCATCTTCGTTCTCGAGCGCTCATCTACACGATAGATGAGTTTCCACATGGTATCAGACGGGTGCCGATTCTGACGAACGGCAATGGCAAATCAATCTTGCGCGTCGTCTTCTTCTCGACAGACTTCGGAAGTAGTAAAATCTACTCAGGCGATCTCACAGTTGCTCAAATTCGTGATTTCTAACCTCAAGCTACTGGTTCCTCATGCTCTTACTCCAGAAAATTTTCCCATCTGGAGTACCCAAATCGCCAAACTATTCAAGGCAAATGGGTTTGCTGAGTTTCTTGAGCCGACAACAACTGATGAAAACGCCGATCCCAATCAAGATCCTCAAGAACGGGCTGCGTTGGATCAAAATCTTGCTACGGCAATTTGTTCCACGATATCACCGGCAGTTTTACCGTATGTGATTCATCTTGAATCCACATCTGTCATATGGAGCACGCTTCATACTAGGTTCCAGTCGTCCAACCGATCCAAAGTAATTCAGCTCAAGCATGAGCTTCACAATGTCTCGATGCAGGGTATGACAATGATTCAGTACCTCACTGAGATCAAAAAGATCATTGATCACATATCCTCCGCTGGATCTACAATTGATCCTGAAGACGTGATAATTTACATTCTAAATGGACTTCCCGCTGAGTATCATGCTTTCACGACTTCAATCAGAACAATGCAATCGTCGCTATCTCTGGACAATCTTTATTCTCTTCTTATTAGTGAGGAGATTCATCTAAAATCCGCGGCGCTCAAATTTCCCAAGGCACCTGATAATCAAGCCGCTCTGTTCACTTACCGAGGCTGTGGTCGTCGTGGTCGCGGCAGACAAAATCCTGAAGCTGACCGAACCCATATGACCTCTTCGACTAGCAAATCGACCGGAGTCATATGTCAGATTTGCAAGAAGAAAGGTCACCAAGCCGACGCTTGCTGGCATCGGCTCAACCCAAACTATGTCCCCAATCAACAATCCGCAAAACAAGCTTCGGCTCTTCTTGCCAACACAGATGGTGCTTCTGCTACGGATTGGTATATCGACTTGGGTGCTTCATCCCATATGACAAACAAGATTGGCAATCTTGATAATGTCTATGAATACAATGGCTCTGACACGGTAACAATAGGGGATGGAAGGTCCGTTCCCATTGCTCATGCTGGAACGGGTATCCTTCCAACTCCATCCAGTAAGCTACTACTCTCCAAAATCCTTCATATTCCATCTCTCTCTTATAATTTACTCTCAATTTCAAATTTAGTAAAGGATAATCCGATTTCCATTACATTTGATGCTAATGGGTTTGTTTTTAAGGATCGGAGGACAAACCAACCTATCCTACACGGACCGTGTAAGGATGGTCTATACAAAATTGTTACTCATTCTTCACAGGAGCTCAAGGCGTTATCCGCTGACAAAGCCTACAAACTCGACTGGCATTCCCGATTAGGACATCCGAACAATCGGACGCTACAACTTATTTCCTCTGTTAATCCTGTTCTTAAAATTTCTGTTCCCAAATTTCTTTGTAATTCTTGCTTAGCATGTAAAGGTCACAAATTGCCATTTGATAACTCTACTAGTATAACAACCGCACCGTTACAATTAGTTCATTCTGATCTGTGGAGGCCGTCGCCCGTAGCCTCTAATCAAGGCTTTCAGTATTACATAATTTTTGTTGATGATTTTTCTAAATACGTTTGGTTATTTCCACTTATGTTTAAATCGGATGTAACGAAAACATTTATTCAATTTGTCACCCAAATCGAACGTCAGACTGATCGTAAATTAAAAGTTTTCTGAACTGACGGTGGCGGTGAATTCTTAAACAGGGAATTTCGTAATTTTACCTCTAATGCAGGCATTCTTCATCAAACCTCCTGCCCCTATACACCCGAACAAAACGGAACCGCTGAGAGAAAACACCGCCATATTGTTACAATCACTCGTACTCTTCTTCAGCAATCAGGACTACCGAATTCACATTGGCTCGATGCAGCACTTACTGCAACATACTTAATAAATCGAATGCCATCCTCCCACACTGCTACACTGACTCCGCTCCAACGCATGTTTGGCATCCTTCCGTCATACGCACACTTGCGTACTTTCGGCTGTGAATGCTATCCTCTTCTTCCTCCGACACAGCGTAACAAACTTTCTCCTACCTCTGCTCGGTGTATATTTATAGGATATTCAGACACTATGAAAGGTTACCGGTGTTTGAATACTGACAATAAAACAGTTATTATTTCTCGTCATGTTCGCTTTAATGAAAATGTTTTTCCTTGTAAAGCCACAGTTCCTGCAGGGAATTCTGCTCCAGCCACCATTCCGCCCTCCTTACTTCACCCAACCTCAATTCTGTCATCCAAGGAGGCGACTGTCTCTTCTTCCTCCTCGCAGCTTCTTCCGGCACAACAAGCCCGATATGATCAGCAAGTTCCCTCCGTCCTGTCAACATCTGCAGGATGTGGGGTTCAAGAACCAAATGCAGTTTCAGCTCCAAAATCAACACATCCTATGACCACTCGACTGAAAACCGGATCCCTTAAGCCAATAACCAAGCTAAATTTGATCCATGCTACACAACCACATACTGATCCAACAACATTTTCTGAAGCCAGCAAACATATCGAATGGTGAAAGGCAATGGAAGAAGAATTCTTCGCTTTACACAAGCAGGGCACCTGGGAACTTGTTGCACCGCCAGCAGATGCATCCATAATTGGATCAAAATGGACGTACCGAACAAAATTCAATTCGGATGGCTCCATTGCAAGATTCAAAGCTAGGCTCGTGGCTCAAGGAAACCAACAAGAATACGGCTTAAACTATCGAGATACTTTTAGTCCGGTAGCTAAGCTACCAACTATTCGAATTTTATTTACAATCGCATTGTTCTTCAAATGGTCTGTTCACCAATTAGATGTCGCCAATGCGTTTTTACATGAGGAGATCAACGAAATTGTATACATGAAACAGCCCAAAGGGTTTGAAGACTCTGCCTATCCGAATCACGTCTACCGACTCCGCAAGGCCATCTATGGGTTAAGGCAAGCGCCACGGCAGTGGTACACTACATTTACGTCGTATCTCCTCAAGCTCGGCTTCACTCACAGTCAAGCAGATCCCTCACTGCTTCTTCTACATCGAGACAGGATTCAAATCTACCTGTTAGTTTATGTTGACGATATTCTGCTCACGGGTAATGACACGAAAACTATGACAGCTCTCGTAAATCAGCTCAAATCTCAATTTACTATGAAGGATCTCGGAACAGCTCATCAATTTCTTGGACTCCGAATCGATACTCATCCAGATAAGTATTTCATGTCTCAATCTGTTTATGCTCAATCTATTATAAACATTGCCGAATTGCAAAAATGCAATTCGGTGGCTAATCCGTGTACAAATAAATTGCCAGTTATCTCTTCTGACGCGGTACCCTGCTTCTCTCTACCGGTCTACCGTCAACTAATTGGATCTCTCCAATACTTGACTTTAACGCGTCCTGATATCGCATACGCAGTTAATATGCTCTCTCAGCACATGCACAAACCGGAGATTCAACACACAATTCTGTTAAAGAAATTGATCAAATACATCAAAGGCACCATCGCTTTCGGTCTACCAATCACGCGTTCAACTCTTTTGCTTCGCACATTTTCTGATGCGGATTGGGCCTCGGATCCTCTCACTCGCAAGTCGACGTCCGGTTTCTGTACCTTTCTCGGCAACACATTGGTGTCCTGGACTGTAAAGAAACAGCCAACGGTTTCAAGGTCATCAACAGAGTCCGAATACAGAGCGTTGGCTTCGGCAACGGCAGACACAATCTGGATTAAACGCCTTCTCGTCGAATTCCGCATCCCTCACGTTTCTCCAGTGGACATATTCTGTGATAACACTGTGAGACCTCGTTCCCTTACTGTTCCTCTCTGATTTGGATTTTCCTCTCAGGATCATCCGGGACGATAGTGGGATCGTCCAGGCCGATCTGCACTGTAGAAAATATCGGCCTGAGAATAGTCCTGGGAACCGTCCAGGACGATTTTTTTTGGTCTGATCGTCCCGGGACGATTTGGCGATCGGCCGGGCCGATCTGCTTTATGATATATGAAAATCAGCTCGTTTTGATGAGAGAGAAAATCATTTTAAAACAAAATATCTGTTTTGAGGAGAGAGAAAGAGAAAAGGAAAAAGAGGAAGCTTGGTTTTGGAGGCCGCGGAGTGCTTTTCGTCCGACGTCGCTGTTGGGAAAAGTGAAGATCTCGTGGTAAGGACTCCGAACCCTATTTCTGTTTTCAAAGATATTGAGTTTTGAC
>NW_021319113.1:212124-216635 GCF_001605985.2 Dendrobium catenatum | reverse complement strand
GAAATGCCGACGGGCGAAAAGAGTGACGACTCTTATTGATAGAACCAATGTATGATATCTACAACATCAATATGGATTCTACAACAGCAACATGACCAGTTGATTATACTTGTCCAGTATATAGTATTGAATTGCATGTTTACTGTATTGCTTTATGGATTTGTTATTTCATAGATTTCTGCTTTATTGACTTTGATTGGATTTACTAGTTCGTACGATTTCATTGATTTCACTGATTGATTGTTGTGCATCGACATTGAGCATTGATATAGAAATGGATGGATATAGATATTGCATTGATAGCATGAACATGAATAGTATAGAATCATTGACACTGTTGCTTATAGATTCATTGATTTCTACTTATAGATGCATCGTTACTACTGCCTATGACTTTATTGAGATTGAGATTCATCATATCGCTTTTCCGATTGATTTTGCTTTGGTTTAATTTGATTGATTGATTCGACACGAATGATTTAACGGATTTGATTCGACGATTTGATTGATTTGACGGATTGACTGATTTTCTTCTGTGTACGGATTTCTTCTAGATTGACGTGGATTGATTGCGCTTGGTTTATTGATTTGCCTGCTGCTGCATTGACTGGTTTTATTGAATATGGATTTCCGTATTGCACAGATTCATTGACCATTGACTGATATAGATTGATTGACTGTGATTGAATGACATGCATATTGATAGCATAGCCGTGCTTTGATTTCAGTTATAGGTATTAGGTGACCTGCTGGGCTTTGTAAAGCTCATTATATGTGGTTGACATTTTCAGGTCAGTGCAAGGGAGCAGAAGATAGGAATTGATCCAGATCTTCAGGTTTTTGTCTTTTGATTGATAGTGATTCTTTTGTACTCAGGATAGATTTCAGAACTGGTGATTGTAGTGTAGTTCCTGAGTATTGTACATGATCTTTTGAGTTTGAATCGACTTGTATATTGCTGTTTTAAATTTTATAGATGTTTGATAGACTGTTTAATTGAAGGTTTTAGATAACTCTGGTAAATTGTTTGAGTAATTGATTGACATTCTTTCCAAGTTAGATCTTGGGGCATCACAAACACATCCACTATAACTCTGGCGAACAACCCTGTATTTCACGCAAGAACAAAACATATAGAGATTGATCAACGGTTCGTGAGAGATCATATTCAGACAGGAACAATTCGCCTCCTGCCCATCTGTACAGTGGATCAGGTCGCCGATATTCTCACTAAACCACTGGCAACTAAAAGATTTCAGCTCTTAAGATCCAAACTAACCATCACACAAGATGCTTAGCTTGAGGGGGAATATTAAGACAGCCAAATACAACTATAAATATGCTTTTCATTCTCACTTCTTGTCAACCTATACGAGGCTGACACGTGTATACCGCTATCTCTATTTAAACTCATTGTATCTCTGTAATAAGGACTTAACACGAAATAATATTTCTTCTTCTTGTTACTGTTCATCTTCGTTCTCGAGCGCTCATCTACACGATAGATGAGTTTCCACAAGAGTGATTACAGAATTGGCTTTGGTTCAAGTTATCAAATATCAGAGAGTGTGCTCAACTTCGTTGACAGTGGAAACAGCAAGACAGTACCGATAGCACCAACTACAAAAAAAAAAACACAGTAATTGTTAGAAGCTGAGGTAAATTCTTCTTCAATAGAGAACTTATTGCAACTTTTTTTTTTGGTAGCTAGATTTGGTTTTGGCGATCACAACAAATGCCACAAAAAACTCACCTGAGAGAATTACAGGATTGGCTTTGGTTCAGGATATCAAACATCAGAGAGAGTGCAGACCTTCACTGACAGTGGCTATAGCAAGGCAGCACAGATAACACAAACCCCAGAAATATGATGAGAGATCAAATAAGCTGCACTCAGTTGCAGCTTCTTTAGAAGAAGATGAGGCGACAAAGGTCTGTTCAAGTAAGCACCATTGGCTGATTCAGAAATAAGCTGGGTTCCATGGAAGGCTCTGCTTCCATGGGGACGATGAATCAATGTTCTGGCAGAGTTTCCGCAACCCATTCTTGCTAGTTGTTTTAGAGCCAATCAAGAAAGCCTAAAAAGGCAAAAGCAAGATGAAATCTCATTGCAAGCATTCTGCGGTGGGTTCTTGCATTTCCTTCTTCCCTCCTGGGGTTGAGATATAGTCAGCTGCAATGCCCCCTGAATCATAATTAGAAATGACTGTCTGCCAACCAACGAAGTTGGTGATCCTCAGGACATTGTAATCGATTAGCCTCAATAGCTTCTCCAAAACCTAGAAGGATTATTAGATATGCCATGTGATTGTCGGAGGAATAGGGCCATTGTTCATAAAGATGTGCAACTCCTTTCTCATCTAGATAATGAAGAGATGAAAGCTTATTGAGAGATCGTCTAGCTTTTGAACCAAGACGGATTGGGTTTCACTACCGCAGAACAATTATTTCATTCGGGGCCTATTTCTTGCATTTCCTTCTTCCCTCGTGATGTTGAGATATGATCAGCTGCAATGCAGCATATTTAACTTGTTTTTCAAGTGGGATCCCTATACGCTCAATGAAGGCCTCCCAATACAAATAATCTTCAACATGCAAATGTCCTTCAAAAAATGGGATGTCAATTTTATAGTTCTCCTCGACAAGGCCTGGCAGAACTCAAATGGCCGTTAAGCTATCTCCAAAGATAAGAATTAAAGTCTCACGTACAGGTTTTAATCTTCCGAGTGGACAAACAAAAGTAAGAAGGTGATATCAGATTCGCAATAGAAGCCACAACTACTGATTGACAAGCCATGCAATCAAAAACATTGAGAAAAGAGAAAAAAAGGTCCGGCTTTAACCACTCTAATCTTCTTCTTCAACTCTGACCTTGACACTATGATTCTGTTTGGAACGTCTTTCTTACTGTTTTTTAAATCAGCTTTTTTTATAAAAATTAAAATTTTTATATAATTTTTGTAAAAAAAAACTGCTTTAAGAAACAGTTAGAAAGTCGTACCAAAGGAAGCCTATGTCCAACAAGCTATTTTCAAGCTTGATCTCTTTCACTAAGTTCATACTCCTAGGCCTACCTTTCCCTAAATGGTGTTTGCATGGAGAGTAACCAACAAGCATTGGCGAGCTACAACGCCAGCCTCTACCATTAACTAGTCTGCACCTCGAATCCTCCATTAAAAGAGCTAGTTTTTTCCTCTTATTTGTCGACGACAATGCACTTGAGCTGTTTTGACAAAAAATAATACAGAATGGTCGGCTAAAAGGGGTTTTTTGTGGGTTTAAAAGTGTGATTTTGACTTAAAAAAAAAGACATTTGTTCTTCTCTTGCGACTCACGATCTCGAGCACTGTTTTAAAAAGTAATAAGAAAGTCTTCGCAAACGAAACATAAATGGAGTGGAAAATAAATTTATCATATTTAAAGTACTTTTCAACTTATTTGATTGAGTGTAAGAGAAATGCATGGAATATGTGTTTGTATTTGACTTGAATTAAAATGATTTCAATGTACAAAGGTTATGCCAATGATTAATAGTAAGGACGGCGAACCGTGACTAAGAGCATCTCCAACCGAAAATCTCATTTTTCACTCCAAAATGCCGCGATTCATATCCAATCGAACGTCACTTTTCACACTTTTGCAGGTAACAGTCGTATCTTTTTTCCCGCGCCAAGTTTGGTAGAGAGGTAAAAATGGCGGAGGTGAACAGTGCAACGCCAATATTGGCGTCCCACTGTTCACACACATCCAAATAGCGGGAAATTTGAGATTCCGCTGGAGCTGGCCAGGGACGCCATTCAAGTGTTTGGAGTTCAGTTGGAGATACCCTAATAGGATACCAATATATGAGGTAGCCGTCACGATAGTGGGGATGATAACATTCGACAGTGGCATGTGATAGCCTAATGTGAATGGTGAATAGCTAATAAGTGTCGAGTTGCGGTAGGTGGCACCTATCATGGGTGGAGGGAGAAGCTTCACGTGTTTGCGGTGATGTATTTAGAGTTGGATGAATTTCAAATACATTAAAAATAATTTAATAATAAATTACAAATATAGTAAAAAATAATTTATATATATATATATATATTTTCATTTTTAACAAATCAAACGGCCCTTAAATGCGCTCTGTGCTTTTTAATGACTGCAATTGGTCTTGAACTATCAAATTACAAATTTTTTTTATTTTCCAAAAAAGAATTACAAATTTTTTTATATTTTTTTGGAGTCAGTTGGAGCACCGACGTATTACATCGAATATTAATGCTGGGGCCCAGCCCTTGAATGCTTAAAATTATTTTTTTATTTTACTTATTGGCAGGATTAGTCTTATTTTAATATTTTATTTTGATTGGTCAAAATAAGTTAACTGAATATAAATTAAATAAAGTCAAAATTAAACCAATTAATAGAATCAGATAAATCAAATAAGATTAATTAGATTTTTTTCAATATTATACATATAATCAATTAAAAAATGAATTTTCTTAGTTTCTTAAAATATATTTTTT
>NW_021319113.1:187013-211449 GCF_001605985.2 Dendrobium catenatum | reverse complement strand
GTCGCCCGCCAACTACGGTCCTCCTGACTTATGTCACCTGTCGACTACAGTCCTTCCGACCTCCGTCGCTAGCCGACTACGGTCCTCCTGACTTACGTCGCCCGCCGAGTACAGTCCTTTCGACCTCCGTCGCCAGCCGACTACGGTCCTCCTGACTTACGTCGCCCGCCGACTACAGTCCTTCGCCGCCAGTTGACTACGGTCCTCCTGACCTACGTCGCCCGCCGACTGCAGTCCTTCTAACAAAGCGAATACGTCGATAGTAGCTCTTTGTATTTACATCATGTAATGTACTCCATAAGATGTACATCAAGCTAAGGCCTTCTCCCAAGGAAGGGCCTCATTTGTAATCGACTGCGAATACTAGTGGATTCGTTCAAACTGGGCTAGCTAGGCCCCGTGGTTTTTTCCCCTTTTACAGGGGTTTTCCACGTAAAAATCTTAGTATCTCATAAATGCTAGACCCTCTCTCATTATCTGATTACGTGCCAGATTTTCGTACAACGCTAAGACGATAAACTTTATATTTCTCTACCGCCGCGAATACTGCTGGACGCAACAACTATAAACAATGACTATTTAAATAATTAAAAAAAATAATTGACAATCATTGATTGAATCTTTAAAAAATTAAAAAAATATTAAAAAAAGTGACATGGATTCCATTGCATGTTTGTAATGACGTCCACATGCAGGTGTCCCATTTATTTTAATCAAGCTTTAATAACGTAAAGTATTTATTAAAATATTATTACTTTACATTAAAATATTATTTGGATGCCGAAGTAAGAAAAATATGAAAATTTTCAAAAACAGACATTGTATAGTTGTTTCTATTTTCGCTTTTTTTTTTGAAATTTCTTCAGCTGTAATTAAATAATTATTCTTAATTATATATTCCTGTCTTTTGTGATTGTGGAGAAGAGTGGTGTGAAAGCCCGATTTCCTTCCAGGATCGTCCAGGACGAAGTGGGATCGTCCGGGACGATCAGCACAGAATTTGTGGACAGAGGAGGTTCGCCCAGGACGAAATTTGGTTCGTCGGGACGAAATTTGTCCAGAGAGCAAGTCGTTTAGAAACGATTAGACTTCGTCTGGACGAGATTTATCCAGAGGGCAAATCGTCCCAGGACGAATAGGATTCGTCCGGGACGATCCTATTTGATAAGCATCGGATTTGAGATATTTTTTAAGAGAGAGAAAAAGCAGGAGAGAGAAAGAGAAGGAAAAAGAGAGGAAAGGCTGAATCCTTTCAGTATAGACGCCTGAGATGTCACAAGTGGAGTCTTAGGTTTCGTTTGTAACAGCTTTTTTAGTGCTTTCTAAAACAATTTTTTAATATTAAAATTGTTTGGATGTATCAAAAAAGTTGCGGTCAAAAGCTGTCCCAAATGAAGCTTTATATCATTTATTATAAAATCGACTATTGCAATAGGGTTAGATCCCGTGAACCTTCTCTTTTTTTTATTTTACCACGTAAAAAATTCAGATGTCTCATACTACTTTTATTTGTGCGTATTAAATCTTTGTATAAAATTAAAATATTAAACATATTGTCTATGCCATTACAAACTTTCAAAAGTGTAGCACTTATATAAAATTATGTGTAATTTCTTAGATTAGTTCACATATTAACAAATTTATGGAAAAAAAAAAACAGATGTATGATCTTTATTAAATGAAAACTATCTATTAATAAATTAAATAGGAAGAGGTAGCACAAATATATTAATTCAATCTCAACCATACAATTCAAATTGAAAGGTGTCGTGCCTCACGATCTAATTCAGAAAGAATTGTATCTTTTATCTTTTATATTTACAACCATTTAATTAGAACTTACAAATTTCATAAAAACATTTAAAAAAATAAAAGAAACAACATTTCATTTATATTTATTGAAAATGTACAACCCAGTACAAGCCCAAAATGCGACATATACAATAGCCATGGAATACAATAAACAAGCTCATCTCAATGAACACAGAACTACAAAATAGAAAGACTGCTAAAGATCAGAACATAGCTCATCCTCAAGCTTCCTTATTTTTTCCTGAAAATATGTAGCATTATAGTCCAACAAGTTTTCAATATCTATAATTTAAGTTAATACATATTATATACTTAATCATATTATTAGCATATAAAATAACATAGTGGCATTTCAATTTCACATTAGTCCGTCAGATATAAATTTAGCATTCAAAATTAGTGGTCATCAGCAATGAATTAGGTTTTAGTTGGGATCACTTTCTTAATGCTTCTTAAAACAACTTTTTAGTGCAAAAATGTTAATTTTTATACAGAAAAGCTGCTTTAATAAGCATTAATTAGAAATTCATCCCAAATGAAGCCTTAGATTTTATTTAGAACAATTTTTTATTGTTTCTTAAAACAATTTTTTAATACAAAAATTTTAATTTTTATAATAGAAAACTGCTTTAAAAAACACTAAGTAATTCATCCCAAACAAAGCCTTGGGACGGCTCTCTTTCTAATTTTTAAAACAGTTTTCTAATATAAATTTTTTAATTTTTATACTAAAAAGCTACTTTAAGAAGCATAAAGAAAGCCGTTTGCGAGGAAACCCTAGTCTTATAATAAGCATTGAGGATCAGCAATAAGTCACTTTGATGACCAAGACTAATATTTTAAAATTATGAGAATATTGGAACATACTTTCACCAAGACTTTTTCTAAGATAATGAAATATAAAGCTATTTTTAATTTTTTATGCATAATTGCAAGAAGTTATTATTTTATATTCAAAATTATTATGAATGTTTTTATTTTATTTTTTACTATCTTATATCAAAATAAAAAAATTCTTTAGCTCATTTGGAGTCAGATAAGATCAGTTTTGATATTGATGAATTCGTCTTGCTGAGATGTTCAACTCAGTCATAAGTTCATTAAAACTGGAGTTCGAAAGCCGAGAATTCATTTCTAAAAAAACTTTAATTTAAATTTCTTGCTAAAATAAAGAGTAAGGAACTTCGAAAAATTCAGACTTTGTTGAGATATCTTTTTTACTGCTTTTAAAACAATTTTCTAGTACAAAAATTTAAATTTTTATATTAAAAAATTATTTTAAGAAACAGTAAAAAAATCGTTCCAAACCTCCTTTTAAGCACTAATAATCATATTGTTCTTTGTTAGCCTAAAGTGTTTATATTTGTTTTCAAAACTTACCAAAAAAGATAATTTAACGGTGATAGTTAATAATTTGAATCCTCTCCGACAAATGCTGAATAATTAAATTTTTTTAAAGTATGCTCCTTTTACTAATTTTAATCATTAACTTGCTTCTTTATAAAATTTGGCCCTTACTTTAAACGTGCGCAGCCTTACACGACTCTTCCCAGTTCCCACTTTTAAGGTGTAGATATTTTGGGAATAGGTGTAGATATTTAAAAGAAAAAAAAATTGAAAGTAAAAAAATTCATATGATTTTAATATAATTTTGAATTAAAAATTTTAAAATTAATTTTAAGAATCTTGATATGTCATCATGAAATTAGTTTGATCGGGCACGAATCTAGAGGCAAAAGTTAGTTGGAAATTTCAAAAATTAATTTTGGGAACATCCGAACTCCGATTTCAGCGAACTTACAGTCAAACTAAGCGTCTCGGAAATACGAACCCAATGACACCAAATTCAACTCAATCCGAGTCCAAATGAGTCCGAATCAAGGACCCGATGCGCTGTTGGAAGATTCAAACCGCAATTTGAGTTACCAAACGGCCTCCGATTTTAACGAGCTTATACTCCAATCGAGCGGCTCGACGAGACGAATCCAACAAGCCCAAGATCATCGAATTAAAACATCATTAAGGCCTCCAAATGTTCAACGAATGGTGCACGATCTAAGGGTTCAATATCGGCCGTCCATTCAAAGCACTACCTATTCGCCCATGATCTCACACCAATTTACAAGCTATGCCACTGCAGAAAAACTATAAATAGATCTCTCATTCTACACAAAGGGGACTCAGATGAAGAGAGAGAAAAAGAAGGGAAGAAGAGGAGAAATGGGAAAAGGAGAATCCTCTCCTCCTCGACCACCGCCAGAGCTCTTCCTGCCGCTTGAATACGCCGGAACTCTACCGGATATTCGGGAGAACGCCATAATTCTGCCTAACTTTCATGGGATGCGGAAATTCTTCCCAATTTACAGCAATGTTCCCTCCTAACGCCGAAACTCCTCCCAAGTGAAGCCGAATTTCTTCTCTGCCACCAACAGACGTCGGACTTCTACCCGATGTCGTACCTTCACTCTTCGCCAAGTTTCTACCCGACGCCGGACTTCTACCGGTTATCGAACTTCGCTGGACGTCTATGCGAAGATGGATTTCTCTCAATTGTTGGACTTCTACCTGACGCTGTCTTTCTGATCTTCGTCGTCAGACTACAGTCTTCTAACCTCCGTCGCCCGCCGACTACGATTCTCCTGACTCACGTCGCCCGCCGACTATAGTCTTTCCGACCTCTGTCGCCCGCCGACTACGGTCCTCCTGACTTACGTCGCCCGTCGACTACAATCTTTTCGACCTCCGTCGACAGCCGACTACGGTCCTTCTGACTTACGTCGCCCACCGACTACAAGCCCTCCGACCTCCGTCGCCCGCCGACTATGGTCCTCCCGACCAAATGAACATGTCAATAGTGATTCTTTGTATTCATATCATGTAATGTACTCTATAAAATGTACATCAAGCTAAGGCCTTCTCCCAAGGAAGAGCCTCATTTGTAATCGACTGCAATACTAGTGAATTCATTCAAACTGGGCTAGGCCCCGTGGGTTTTCCCCCTTTTCAGGGGTTTTCCACGTAAAAATCTTGGTGTCTCATAAATGCTAGACCCCACTCTCTTATCTGATTACGTGCCAGATTTTCGTACAATGCTAAGACGATAAACTTTATATTTCTCTACCACCGCGAATACTCTCGGACGCAACAAATCTTAATTTTAGTTTCAGTAAATTTATAATCAAATGAATTTATCAACACTGAAAGTGATCTCATTGGACTCCAAATAAGCATAAAACAAGCACGTATCATAATTTTATGTGGTTATAGTAGGGGTGTAAAATTTTTACACGCCCCGAACCCGACCCGAAAAAATCTGGGTTAGGGTCAACCCTGACCCGAAACTGGTCGGGTTCGGGTTCAACAAATCAACCAGTTTAAAAAAAAAATTGGGTTGATCCAGCAACCCGAAATTGATCCTAAAATGACCCGAAATTGACACGAAAACTCCTATTTGACTCGAAAACTCGAGATTGACCCATTTTTTAACCCGATTTAGACCCGAAAATCGAATATTGACCCAAAAACTTACAATTTTAGGTCAACTTCGGGTCATTCGTGTCGAGTCGGGTTGACCTGGGGCCGAATCGGGTCGGGTTCGGGTTGACCCGAATAGTGTTGGGTCAGTTCCGGATTCGACCCGTTGACCCAAATTGACACCCCTAGGTTATAACTAAATTGAGTGTCTTAGGCTTCGTTTGTGATGACTTTTTTATTATTTCTTAAAGCAGTTTTTTAGTACAAAATTTATATTTTTGTGCTATAAAGCTATTTTAAAAAGCTATAAAAAAGCTGTCTCAAACATAGCCTCAATGAGGGGAATCCATCAAGTCTAACATCACTCAATTATAATGTCATTAAGATACTTAGATATTAATTGAACAAAAATTATAGCTAACTGTTAAACAAATTAAAACTAATCTCATATTTTAAATATCAATAAATAAAAAAATTTACTTATTAATTTTAAAATCTACCATACAATTAAACCTTAATTTTAATTTGAGACTCTTATTTTCTGCCCTTATTCTTCCATTAGAAAGATAAAGATTTTATCCATTTTTTAAATAGTTGAGAAAATAAAATTATTACTTTTTATATATAATTAATATTAATTTTTTCTTATAATGTTTTTAATTTTTTCCTAAAACATTTTTTTATAAGTCTTATAATTTGTATTTAGCTTCAGAGTATATTGCCAAATCAAATCTTATCAAGAAAAAAAACTAAAATTTCCGAAGAAGCCCAATAGGCCACCGGAAAAAGAAAGAATGGAGGAGACTCTACTGTTCTTCTGTTTCAAAGAATTGATCTTTTCCTTTATTCCAAGCTTAGTTGATGACAAAAGATATTCCTTGACTCTGGTAGACCAGTAAAAGTGATTGGATGGAAGACCTCGTATTCTTTCTTCCTTATTTTTTCACATTGAGTTGAGAGTTCACAGAAGAGGCATTCTTAAGCTTAGGATGCAGCCTGTTCATGGATTAATTTAGCGCCGGATTGGGGCTTCATATTTTCTTGGGTATTTTCTCTCTTTAACGCAGCTCGGTAACTTGGATTTCACTTTTTTCAGTGACAAGATTCGATTTTTCCTATTTTTTTTAGAATTTTCTTTGTGCCGACTGAAAGAAAGTTGCGGGTTTTGTAAATATTGCTGTTACTGAATTTTCGCCTCCCCCTTTTTTGTCTTCATTAATGTTTTGATTTTGATTTCTTCCTATCCTCTTATTTTTTCTTGTTTTTTTGGTGGTCAGAAGCTTATTTTGACATCCTTTTTGTTTTTTTTTTTTTGCTCTTGGATATTGGATTGTGATTTTCTTCATTCTAGTGGGATCTTGGATCTATTTTTCTTTGCTTTCTCTTTCTAGGGAACTCTGAAACTGAGAAGTAATAAATGGATATTTTAATGAATTTACGCACAGGTTTTAGTTATAATTACTTTGTTTTAACAAATATTTATTGTTAAAGTGTTTATTAATGCTCTCTCAAATTCATAATTAAATTCAGAACTTATTCAACTGTAACTGGAAGAAGCTCTTGAATCCTTAGTTCTTCCCAAAGCTGAGATCTTGGTGAACACTTGGTTATAGTGGATTTGAGCCATGGATTTAGCTCCTTTGTTGGCTGTTTGTTTCTTGTTAGTTCTGAGTGGAGCAGAGTCAGGGGGGGAGAATGGAACAGGCGCTCTTTCAAGACCAAGAGTTGTAAATATTGGAGCTCTCTTTACATTCAATTCTATTATTGGGAAAGCAGTTGGACCTGCGATTCAGCTCGCGGTGGAGGATGTAAATGCAAATTCAAGCATTCTTTCTGGCACAAGATTGCATGTTATCACACAAGACACAAATTGCAGTGCGTTTCTTGGAACCATAGAAGGTAAGAAAAATAAATTTTGGGTTGATAATATACTGTCACAATTTGGTGAAAAGTACTTATTCAAGTTTCCTACTTTTTTTTCTTTCCTTAATCATTTTATTTTTGAAGAGTCTAACATGTAACATTGATTATATTAGGAAGGATAAATTGAGGAACGGTTTTATTTGAGGGATTTGGGAGTAGTATTTACTAAAAATAAGATGATGAAAAAGAGACTTAGGTGGTTTGCACATTTAAAATGAGTGGTAAAAAAATGCACCTATAGACATGTAGATGAACTTAGGGATGAGGAATTTGGAAAGAAAATTAGTTGTTCGAAAAGATTTATAGCGAGTAAATTGAACACCTAATGCAACAATCAACAAAATTGAATATACAATGAGAATTCATAATGTTGATTCCAAATAGATGAGATTAGGTTAATGATAGATTAGGATTGAGGCTTGCTACTTATCTTCTTTGCTTTTCATTTCCATCTGTTAAATTATAAAATTAATTTCTCTACAGTCTATAGAAGTTTGCAATTTCAATCTACAAAATTTAAGACTTTTTTTCTTGTTCTACAATTTTCCAAATATCTTTTATAACTTTCAAAGGATTACAAGCCTTAAATAACTTGTACACTAAATCTTTCTTGCAGCCTTGAAGTTGATGGTGAATAATGTAGTTGCTATAATTGGTCCACAATCCTCTGGGATAGCTCATGTCATCTCTCATATCGCTAATGAACTCCATGTTCCTCTTCTTTCATTTGCCGCAACAGACCCGAACCTTGATTCCCTGCAGTATCCATACTTCGTTCGCACCACACAAAGTGACTATTTTCAGATGAATGCCATTGCTGATATAATTGAGCATTATGGATGGAGGGAGGTCATTGCCATTTTTGTAGATGATGATTATGGAAGAGGTGGGATCTCAGCACTGGGTGATGTGCTTGCTGCAAAACTTGCTAAGATCTCCTATAAAGCTGCCTTGCCTCCCAATGCTGATATAAATGAGATAAATGATCAGCTGGTCAAAGTGAACTTAATGGAATCCCGGATTTTTGTAGTTCATGTAAATCCTGATTCAGGCCTATCAGTTTTTTCAATTGCAAAAAAGCTTGGGATGCTTAATGCTGGATATGTGTGGATAGCTACAGATTGGCTCTCTTCAGTCTTGGATTCTTCTGGAAGTGCTGATCCTGAAACCATGAGTTTAATACAAGGGGCCATCGTTCTTCGTCCTCATACACCAGATTCAGATATCAAACAAAATTTTTTGTCAAGATGGAATAAATTGCTTCAGAAAGGAGATCTAAGTTCAAGCTTGAACACTTATGGGTTATATGCATATGACACTGTCTGGCTAGTTGCCTATGCTATTGACCAGTTTCTTAATGAAGGGGGTTCTGTATCTTTTTCAAATGATCCAAGATTGAGTGATGCAAATGGAAGCTCATTGCATTTATCTGCACTTCAATCCTTTGATGGAGGAAACAATCTGCTAAGAAAACTGAATCTCGCAAACTTCATCGGTCTGAGAGGTCGAATTCAAATCAATTCCGATGGGAATATGATCCATCCCGCTTATGATATTCTTAATGTCGCTGGGACAGGATTGCGGCGGATAGGTTTTTGGTCGAATTATTCTAGCTTATCTGTTATTGCTCCTGAAGCTTCTTATGAAAAGCCTCCAAATATTTCAAACAATGGCCGCCAGCTATATGGTGTCATTTGGCCTGGAGAAATCACAACAAAGCCCCGTGGATGGGTCTTTCCTTACAATGGAAAGAATCTAAGAGTTGGAGTTCCTTATCGAGAAAGTTTTAAGGAATTTGTAACGAAAGACAATAGCCATGATGGCGTTGGGGGTTATACTATTGATGTGTTTAAAGCTGCAATCAACTTATTACCTTATCCAGTTCCCTTGCAATTCATTCTTTTTGGAGATGGATCTGAAAATCCCAGCTATAATGAACTTGTGCAAAAGGTTGCAGATAATGTATGTATTTCTTTCAACCAAGCTATCCACATTTGCATGTTCTGTGGCTTACAATATCTTCTTATTTATTCTCCCAAATGCAACATACTTTTATCTTTTTTTGTTATATGTGCTTCATCTATGGTTTGAGTGGTCCGTTTGAGCAGATTTTGTTGTGGGAAAAGGAGAATTTTTTAAAGCTGTTATGATATTATAGATTTTCTTCCTTCAGAAAAATCAAAGATCAACTTTCTACCAACTAATGCTAGAAAATCTGAATGTAAAAAATCTTGGAATTTTTACTTGCACAATCTTATAAGAAAGTCTTAAAATACCATTTGGTAGGATTTATCTTAAATCTTTTATAATCCAAACTTAAGTTGCGTTACAAACAACTTAGGCTTCATTTGGGATGGCTTTCTTTTGCTTCTTGTACTAAAATACTGTTTTAAGAAGCAGTAAGAAAGCCGTCCCAAACGAAGCCTTTAGTTGCATTGCACGAATTTGATTTTGTGACTTATGATATACTTTTTGTCTAGTACTTTGATGCAGCTGTTGGGGACATTACAATTGTAACAAACAGAACAAGGATTGTAGATTTTACACAGCCGTACGCTGAATCAGGACTTGTCATAGTTGCTCTTGTCAAAGAGAGAAACTCACCTCCTTGGGCTTTTCTTAGACCATTCAGCTTAAAAATGTGGTGTGTCACGGGCTCTTTCTTCCTGTTGGTTGGTGTAGTTGTTTGGATTCTTGAGCATCGACTAAACACCGATTTCCGTGGATCTCCAAGAGCTCAACTTGTTACAATATGCTGGTTAGTATCACTTACAAAATGAAGTTTCAGTGCTGCGATATGTATCATGTAATGAATTGCTTGGAGTGGAAGTTCAGTTAACAAATGATGAGCTCAAAATCCTGAGGCTTTTGCTTGCTTTCTGGATAATGAAAGAGCCTGTCAAGGGAGAAATTATTCTGTTCGGACACCGGATGTGGCTCTGTGTCCGGAGGTGAATCGGAGCGCGGCATATCACCCGGTACTCAACAGGTACACAACCACGATATACAGTAAGGAGGTGACGTGGTGTGTCCTGATTTGCCTCGGACGGTGTCCGGTGTCTGCACAGAATAATTAATGCTGTCAAGGATTGAAGCTATGAAATTTTACCCATGTTATTTTAGAGATATTTTCATTACAGTGGGTTAAGATATGATCTCCTGCACATAATCACCAATTTATCATGGAATTAAGATCAGTTAATTCTGAATAACTATTTTATTTTGGAAAAAAATATGCTGGCAATATCTGTGTGAATGTTAAAGTGCTACTCTATGTACTGCTTTTATGTATGCTAATGTTGGGCCACTTATAAAAAAATGTTTTGATAAAAATTGTCAAAGTAGTGGGGTCTTACGGAGAATGTCCCAAATAGACTTAGACTTCGTTTGTGACGGTTTTTTTGTTGCTTCTTAAAGCAACTTTCTAGTACAAAAAATTTAATTTTTGTACTAAAAAACTATTTTAAGAAGCAATAAAAAGACCGTCCCAAATAAAACCTTAATATGCAGACCACCTTCATTTTTTTCAATACAAAGGAGGAATTGTTGTTGGGATTTCTTTTGAAGAGAGAGAAAAGAAATGCAGTTAAGTGTGAGGCTGTGAATTTCGTTTGTTAAGTTTTATCATCATCATCATAGTGAAACCTATCATGACATTAACAAAAAGTAGCCATGAATTATGCATAGTTAACCAGCTAAAGATAGAAGAGACACATGAGATCAATAATTAAGTCAATATTTCAGTATCTTTTTTCTTAAAGGATTGGAACTCATTCTATATTATAATGAAGAATTTCCACCAGTGCAAAAGAGGAAGACGCAGAGGAAAATAAACTTATGGTAAATTAATTGAACTTATGGTATTCATATGGAGCAATGAAATCATTAATTTGGTTTGAATTTTTCCTAGTTAAACCACAAGTAATATTTTGTATAGAAGTCTTCAAAACTACCACTGATTCCTAAACTCTTCTGTAGAATATATTTTCCTATTAAACAAGGCAATGATGATTTTGCATACAAACTTTTGTTCTTCATAATTTATATTTTCTTGCGCAGCAAATGATGCTCTTGTTGTAATGTTGCAGGTTTAGCTTCTCA
Organism: Dendrobium catenatum; assembly: GCF_001605985.2. Classification (NCBI taxonomy): domain Eukaryota; kingdom Viridiplantae; phylum Streptophyta; class Magnoliopsida; order Asparagales; family Orchidaceae; genus Dendrobium; species Dendrobium catenatum. The sequence continues at coordinate 200,139 of NW_021319113.1, read as the reverse complement.
ACAATGTTTTTTGCTCACAGTAAGTAAACATCCTTATAGTCTTTCATCGTTCCCATCTGAATTCTTCTGAGATATTTTTATGCTATACCAGGAGAAAATACCGTGAGTGCTCTTGGAAGATTTGTGCTGATTATCTGGCTATTTGTAGTGTTGATTATCAATTCAAGTTACACTGCCAGTCTCACATCAATCCTTACAGTTCAACAACTTTCATCAAGAGTTGAAGGGCTTGATAAATTAATATCAAGCACTGATCCTATTGGCTTCCAAGTTGGATCTTTTGCCAAAAGCTATCTTATGCAGGAGCTTGGTGTAGCTGAGTCTAGGTTGATATCCCTGAAACAACCAGAAGATTTCGCAAGATTTCTTGATTTGGGACCAAATAAAGGTGGTGTTGCTGCCATTGTCGATGAGCTCCCTTATGTTGAGCTGTTCTTGTCAAGCTATTGCAAGTACAAGACCATTGGTCAAGAGTTCACAAAAAATGGATGGGGATTTGTATGCTCTCTCTTCTCTCTCTCTCTAGAAATCGACAAATTATTCTGTGCGGAGTCCGGACGTTATCCAAAGACCAATAAAAATATGCCACGTCACCCCAAAGTGTACCGTGCTCAGTACCGAGCGCGATACTGAGCATCGGTACCACTCGGCACCAAGCGGTACCGGACGGTTCTCCCGTGTGTCCGCATAGAATAATCTCTCTTAGGAATCTAATCTTGAAACAACCAGTAAATTTTTTTCAGACCGTCTTCCTTCTATCTACATTGCCAAATTTCTCAACATATATTTATATATTATCCAAGCAACTATATTTATTTTCTTTAGTAAATTGACCAGATTTACTACAATCATTACACTCACACTAATGCACAATCCAGTTTTACATTATTTTCTTCACAAATCTCTGATGGTTTAACAACATAAACCTTCATTAATTTCTTCTGCTTCCTGAAGACAATTGAGATTTGCATTCTCATTTCTTCTTGGCTGAGGAAAACTATATTGATTTTCTCTTAACAGGCATTTCAAAGAGACTCACCTCTTGCAGTAGACCTCTCAACTGCCATCCTTAGCTTATCAGAGAATGGTGATCTCCAAAGAATCCATGACAAGTGGCTGACACGAACCGGTTGTGACTCGCAAGATAGCAGCATCGGATCGAACCAGTTGAGCCTTCAGAGCTTCTGGGGCCTGTTCCTCATTTGTGGTGTTTCTTGTGTGATCGCCCTAAGCATCTTCTTCATGAGAATTATTTGTCAGTACAAGAAATATATATCTCCTGAAGAAACTGAGTCCAATATGTCAGAAATCACTCCTTCAGAGCCCAGCCTGAAGCGCCCAGTTCATTTGAGAAGTATTAAAGGTCTCCTGAATTTTGTTGATAGGAAGGAAGAAGAGGTGAAGAAAGCTATTAAAAGGAAATATAGTGAGAAGAGTCAACATAGTAGTCGTAGCACAGATGATCAGTTGACTTCACCAGCATAGAAGCAGAGTTTATCATGTTGTGTTTGCTGCTTCAGTGATGTATTTTATGTTGATAGAAACATATAATGCATAAGTATTAGTGTTGGGATAGAAATTTTCCCAACAGGATGGAGCACAAATTTTGATGCAATTTTTAAATCTCGAAGCACTATTAAGTTGAACTGATAATTGTTGGGTCTAACTCGTGCCTAAGTAGGTCCCTCGTGCCCATTAAGACGTCGGATCATTCGGTCACCTTTCGGATTGGAGTGCCAATATGTCATCTATGATGTTATCAAAGATGTCCTATGCCACATTCTTCAAGTTACCAAGTTCCCCCTCCTAGAAAGGTTGCCCTAATCATCTCTAAGGCCTCCTTCAACATTCTGTGCCATGAAGCATTGCAGGTCTCATCACCATCTTATAGAATATTCCCTTAAATTTGAGGGGGGCTTTTCTTTAAGACTTTTCTAACCAAGTTTTTTTATGATTGTCATCCCTAATGGAGTTTGTTAAAGGCATATTGCTAATATGATCTCCATCAACTTGCATAGTGGGTTAATAATATATTCCCCTTAGGTGGGTTGATCACACATGTATGATCCATCCACTGAATATTGCTTTGTCAACTTATTAACTAAATATCAACCTTTCTTAAAGAAATTCCAAGATGTTTACCCACCATGCAACCTTTCAAAATCAAATACCTGTAACTACTACTAGAGTGTTACCCTAACAAACAATGGCTAGATTGTCAACATATACCTTGGCAAATGAAGTTAAAAGATAGTTGGATTGGAGATTCCTACTTGAAAGTCTATGAATCAAGTGGGGTCCTATTATCTTCTTGTTGAGAAGAAGCTACAACAATATGAGAAAGGAATGTTTCCCAACAAGTTAGCAAGACAATCCTAATATAACACCACTCAAATAGTCCAATGTTACAACCTATCATGAATAAAAGCTCTTTCTTAAAACTCACCAATGATAGTTGCATCGAAATCAAATATCAATCAAAGACATTTTTAGCCATCAAACAATCAAACTCTCAAGATTCTCATGATGATATTTGCCCCCAAATCCTAAATTGTCATATTTATCAACCCGTTTATGTATGTAATGTTTCCAACTTGTGTCTCTATAAGAATATTAAAAAAAATGCAAATAATAAAGAATACAAGAAATAAATTTATTGCATGTGTTCATAGCAAATTTTTTCCTCTGCACTAGTCTAGCTAAGAGAGTTATAATGCATTGTTTCTTGTGTTCCATCTAGATCGTCCACATGACATGATAAAGTTTTAATTCTAATCTTATTCGTCTATTACCTTGGGGTAGATTATGTTTGGACAAGTCTTTAGAGGAGGTGTAACAATAGCTCAAAAAAGATCATCCACTTTGAGTCCTTTAGCTAATAATATATATAAAGGAAATCACCAACTTAGCACATACATTGCCACCCACCCCATTTTCCTTATGCATATTGAATTGTCTAAGACTTGCTCATTTTAACAAACATGCCTCAACTGCATGATTCATATAGTTCCAACTAAAATCCCTTCAAGCTTGTAAAGATTCTTCTTTTGGCATTGGCTCGCCAATTATTATCACTATTGATTCAACTATTTTGGAGAGGTCATGTGGCAACTTTCTTAAGAAGAAAAATGACATATAAGATGATATGATGTCACTCTGCAATATTTCTCATTATCTTTGTAGGATAGATGGTCTACATCACCCATGCTTACCCATGTCACTCTTAGTTCCCTAATTGTCTCTCTCTATTTGATCATTCATCAATCACTATTTACACACGATTTTATCCTATCTTGTCACATGTCACATAATCTCCACCGTATCCATACCTCGATAGAAATAACATCAAATGTTTCTTATGTGTCAAAAATGTTGATCTTACGCCTTCATGCCACCATGACACACATCTATGATGTGTTACGCTGCCTCCAAATAAAGTAACTGGCTTGGAGGCTCACCCTCTCCATCTTCTCCTTTTCTGCCCCACCTTGTGAGCCCTAATATCAATACTTTAGTTTCATCACAAATATCCCTCCAATAAGACCACTTTCTCCAATTCATTAGAGCCAAATACAAATATGACTGTAGTCCAACAAGGAGCCAATGTTGTATTAATACCATCAAACAATTCTAGCTCAAAATTATATACCAATAATAGTGCACCTCATCATCTAACTTGGTGGTCATCATGGTGTTAACCTCTATACAAAGAAACAAAAATAGCAAAAATCTGTACGTACCTCGGACTGAAATCCCGCAAATTCTGCCGCAAATCCTGCTGTTCGGCGCCGTCTGCGTCGTTTCTCCGTAAAATCTGCCGAAACCTTGCGATGTCGCCTCGATCGAACGACCGCTCGCGTCGTTAAATACCGCACCAACGCGAAGGCTTCTCTCGACTCTGCTCTCGACTCTGCTCTCCTCTCGCACGAAGCACTCTCCCCCTCTCCGATCCCAGCTGAAGCTCCGACCTCCAGCCAGCCCGTCAACCTCCTTCCGTCCATACACGCAGAGAGAGAGAGAGAGAGAGAGAGGGAGAGAGAGAGATTTCCTTCCTCATACCTGCAGCCAACCGAGCCCTCTCCCTCCGATCTCCAGCCGACTCCAAATCCCGATTCCTCCTTGCCGCAAGTGCCGACCTTCCTTCTGATCTTTGTGCCGAAACCTCCCTTGCCCTTGCTTTATTCGGTCGGAAGCCACAACAGGAGCTCGCTGGTCGTGAAGGTAGCGCCCCTTCCCCCTTCCGTGCGCTTCATTCAGCCAAATCCCGTAAATCCCTCAAATCAGAGAGGGGGAGGGGGATTTACTTATTTATATATTATATATTATTATTATTTATGTTTAATTGATAGTTAATTATAATTATGATTAATTAATTATAAGTAATTAATTATTATTAATTAATCAATTATATTTAGTCAATTAATTACAACTAATTATTTATAGTTAATTATATTTAACTATACTTAATTATGGGTAATTAGTTATTAATTATAATCAATTAATTAATTATAATCAATTATTTATTATTAATTATAAGTAATTGTAATTATTATTAATTAGCATTAATTACTAGTAATTATAATTATAAAAAAATTAATAATAAATCATACATAATTATATTAGATTTTATCACCCTGATTGCTCTTTTATCTTGTTAATTATATAAAAAAATATGATTAAAATAATAATATCTTAAAATTATTAACACCAGGAGAAAAAATTACAAGCTGTCATAAGCTCTACTTTTATGATAATTTTTTTCATATATTTATTTTTTAAGAAAATCATCACATTTCTGCTTAGATGCAACTTTTATGTTACATTTCAAGAATTTCTATAACAAAACAAAAAATTTTCTTTATAATCAAATCTGCTAGCAGTGTCGCCGGATCCAGCAGCCACAGAGATGGCCATATGGAGCTTGGATATCTCCCTTTTCATGTAGCGGTTCTTTGTGAGGAATTTTTATTGCCTCAGGTTTAACGTAGAGATACATCAGGTAGCCTATAATATATCGCCACGTGCTCTTATTTTTTACCGCGCGGCCCGACGACCAACCCAAAACGAATCCGGGATTACTATGTTCGTGTATTGACGGTATTGCTCGGTATTTGTTCGGTATTGCTGGGTACTACTCCGTATTTGCTCGGTATTGCTAAGTACTATTCGGTATTTGCTCCGTATTTTCATCAACGACTTGCAATAATTGAAAGAGCTCAGCGACAAGTTGAAAACCTGGAGTCTGCGATCATGTGAACTGGAAGCAACTTCCAAAGCAGATTTGATCGAGAGAAGACTTGAAGAGAGGGATAAAGAGATTGAGGAGATGATGTGCAGAAGCAATGAGCAGAGATCCAGCACAGTACATGTTTTCGAGTCTCTGTTGGCTACAGAGCGAGCTGCTCTTGCTGAGGCTAACAATCGAGCAGAAGCTCTATCGATTCAGCTTCAAGCTACTCAAAGCAAGCTTGATTCTCTGTAGCAGGAGCAGACTTCTGTTCGGCTCATCGAGACTGCACTCGGTAGTATTAACGAAAAAATGAGTTCTGATCCTGCATCTCCAGCAAGGAAGCAATAGCACTATTTGTCAATAAACTCAACCAAACAGCTCGACCGAACGCGGAAACTACAATCGATTTGAGAAAAACGCATGAAGAAGCAGACCGATTGGGAAAAAAGTGAAGAAAGGAAGACCTCCCGCCGATCTCCCGACACCAGCAATCGCACTATTTGCAAGAAAAGTCAATCAAACAGCTCGATCGAAGACGGAAACTGCAGTCGAATATGGGGTAAAGATCGGAAGAAGAAGCCGATTAGAACGAACGAAGGAAAGAAGGCCTTCGTTCGATCTTCTGTCACCAGCAAATACGGAGCAAATACCGAATAGTACCTAGCAAACCGAGCAAATAGGAGCAAATACCGAATAGTACCTAGCAATACCGAGCAAATAGGAGCAAATACCGAATAGTACCTAGCAATACCGAGCAAATACCGAGATATCGAGTAATACGCGAACATAGTAATCCCGGATTCGTTTCGGGTTGGGTCGTCGGGCCGCACGCTAAAAAGTAAGAGCATGTGGCGATATATTATAGACTACCTGATGTATCTCTACATCAGATAACCTGAGGCAATAAAAATTCCTTTGTGAGAAGCCCGGCCCCGCCCCGAAGGCAAGATCTTTTTAGACTTCTTCATTTTCCGTCCGGTCTGAACGTTCGTCGGTCATTTGCCAATCCTACGGCCTATTGCCCGCTCCAATCGCTGCTTCTGTCTCTTGATCCTTATCTGATTCCTGCCAGTGGCTTGGAAGCACGCTATCTTTGTCTATTGGCCAACATAGTAAGCAAGTATAATGCTCCTTTGAATGGAACAATTATTATGTCCTCCGACCGGACGTAGAGGAACGTCCGGTCGGAGGCCAAATCGTGCCAAAAAATGAAAAATACCGAGCAATACCAAACAATAACGAGGAATACCATCACGTGAAGACCCAATACCGAGTTATACCGAGCAATACCAAGTTATACAAAAGTTGTACCGAGTTTTTACAAGAAAAAACTCGGTACAACTCGGTATTGCTCGGTATAATTCGATATTGATCTTCACAGAGCGGTATTCCTCGTTATTATCAAATAATACCTAGCAATACTGAACAAATACTGAATTTTTTGACGGGATTTTACCTCCGACAGAACGTTCCTCTACGTCCTTACACCAAACCTAATAAAAGTTCCTTCAAATGGCCTCCTAGTTGAGTGAAGCTCCGATTTCATGCTTTCCTGGTCGTATTTAGCCGATCCGGCCCAATTACTAAGGTCATATTGATATAATCATAAACAAACTGATATCCATTTAAAAATAAAGAAAAAAAATTATAATACCAACATTAACTTCAAAAATATTCTTATTCGACAAGCATTAAAATATCATTTAGAAAAAAAAAAAATTTCTGCTTTCTAAAGCAACTTTCAACTATAAACTTTTTTGTACTAAAAAGCTGCTTGATCATTACTTCCACCAATGCCCAATATTAATGATATATTATCTTATCAGTTAACTCTTACAAATATAATAGTGAGAAACTGATTGAAATAAAAATAATTGTCATTTTGACATCTTGGTCGAGACTAATCAATTTTCATGGTTCACATAGATTTTAACAAAAACTTAAAATCAAAGACTAAGGCTTCGTTTGGGACGGCTTTTTTATTGCTTTATAAAACGGAGTTTTAGTACAATTTTTTTAATTTTTGTATTAAAACTCCGTTTTAGAAAGCAGTAAAAAAGCCGTCCCAAACGAAGCCTAAAGTTTGATTTAGAACAGCTTTTTTAACTGTTTTCTAAAGAAATTTAAGATATCATTTGGGACAGCTTTTAACCAATACTTCTTTTCATTACTTTTAAGAAATTTGTGTACTTAAAAAAAATTCTAAAAAGCATTAAAAAGCAGTCCCAAACGAAACTGAAACTTGATGAATAAAGCTATACTCTCAAAGTAAACCTACACAATAACTCTGCATCAACATGTATGAATTATTTTCTCAAAATAGGTCACATAAACATCCATATCAGTCATCACCAATATCTACAAGAAAAATATATCTTTCAAGTTTCTACCAAATTGATTGAGTAACAGATTAAAGAAGACCAAAGTAGAGACAACCATACAATTTGCAAAAGAGCCACCCATTCATGGAGCAAAAAGCTCCAAGATTAGTTCTTCACACTGAAACAACAACTCATTCTGATACCTCTGAAGCACAAATTGTTCTTCAGATGTGATCAGACTTGTAACGAAGCACCGATCGGCGGAGAACGGCAACCTCGCAGTCCTCCCTGACCGGTGGAGATAGTCAACTGCAGTTCTTGGAAGATCAAAGTTATAAATATGTGTTGTTTGAGGTAGGTCAAAGCCTCTGCTTGCCAAATCAGTCGCCACTAGAAGGAAACCTCTCTGCCTTATATCCTATGCAGGGAATGAAATGAATAGAAGTTGATTCCAATGGTTTGCGAGGAACAAGTTTAACAGTTTGGAGGCATATAACAAATGAAAGTTCGAGAATTCATAAAAGTATAACTTGTGGAGACATTTCTAGCAAAATGAAATGGCAATCCAACGATTAGGAGCAAATATGAATTGTTCATTATTTCATTTTGTTTATGATGCGGATTTCAATGTTCATAGTTATGCAAAATTGCAAGATCATAATGTTGTATCAGCCTTTTCAGCCATTAGATTAATTTGAGTCAGTTAAAGGCTCCAACTACCACACGGGACGTCTCAAGCGGAACAAAGGTGTAAAAGCCCGCCTCTCCTGTACGCCGCTTGAACCACAAGGAGCCAACAGAGCAGTTTAGAAAGGTTTTTTGAGGGAGTTAGGAGGAAATTTTGAATATAGGAACTGTTTAGAGATTTCGTTTTGGATTGAATGAATTAAATAGTTTGTTCTCCTAGGATTAGGACATCTTGAATTTGGCTGAAAATTTGAGCTCTTACTTTTTTTTTGGGCTCTTGCCGTGCCTAGAGATTTGGGAGATAGATCCTCCTCTCGAATAGAGGATCAATTGTATTTTGCTATTTTTCTTCCATTAGTTGGATTACTGCATTAAAATCTACTATTTTCTGTTTTTTCATTGATTTTGTGGATAGTTTTTGCTCTTTTTGTCTCTATTGTTAAGATTTGCTCGAGATATTCAAGTATTTCCTAAAATTACCGTACAATTTTTTTTTTTTTTAAAAGAAAGCATGTAATCTATAAAGTTAGGAACATATTTTCTATTACAAGCTGTGGTTCGATTGATATGAAAGAACAAAGCGCAAAGAGAAATATATTTTCACAACTTGTTTAGTAAAGGAAAGCATCAAATATTATTTTCCTACCGTTAAGGATAGTGAATTTGAACAATCACTTACAGATAGTGATGCTGATCGGGCATTGAAATTCATGTCTTCTTCAAATAGAATAATCTCCATATCTCCATCATAAGAAGCCTTAAGAAAATCAAAAAGAAGTGTTGCTGAAGGAGGTCTACCAGCCTTTTTAGACTTCTCTGACTAAAAAAAAAGAAAGAAAACCAGAGAATAACAAAAAAGTGATCAATTCCGTTGGACATAAGTCATATACTCAAATTTGAGAACATTAGCAAAATTTTTCCTCAAAATCAAAAGAACAGCACGAACAAAAAACACAACATATTAAAAATATACCTTATGTGAATTCAGTTATTATCATTATCTTGAAGGGGGATGACAAGATAACGGTGCTAGTTAGCTCATTTTTATTTTTATTTATTTATTATTATTATTTTTTTTAACGGTGCTAGTTAGCTCATGAAGGACACCTTATTGATCTTTTAATAACTTCAGTTTTTGTATTAGTAGATTTCAACGGAAGATCTTATCATTTTTAAACATTATCTCCAGTAAGCTTTGTTTTTTCTTGAGATTGATGAAGCTAAATACATTCATAAATGTCTTTTAAAACTTTCCAATGAAATAATATATACTACTTTTATAAGCATCAAATTTAAACATTCTGTTGATAGATCTCATTCTTCTCAGCTAAAAAATGTTTTCACAGAGATGAAAAGATAGAATCTCAGATTCACGAGGTTGAAGACAATGTCTTTTTGGAAATACATCCTCTGATTTACGTTGAAAAATATAGAAGAGGGACTAATTTTTCTTCTTGCAATGAGAAGACAAAGTGCACTATATATAGAGGATACAAAGCCAAATAGATGGCCAAGAGGTGACTGGCCATGAGAGAGGAAACAAAGGTCAAATAATTTAATACTGCTTCCGGAGTCAGATTACAGATTTATGGAAGTAACAAAACCATTGAAGCACAAAAGGTCAAATAATTTAAATAAAATTTTGTGGTCCAAATTAAAACAGTAAGCTATAGGGTTTTATTTTCCTAAGCAACTTCAATAAAAAATATTTTTTTACTCATGACTTCTTAATGTGAGTCTGTCAATAATATTATTTCATCATTTTTCATTGTCTTCACTGGAAAGCCGCATGCTTGAGCTGAGTTCATTTATGAAGAAGAAATCATTTGAAAATCTTGAAAAAAGTTCGTGCACTGACTAGAAAACTTAATTCTATTGTAACAAAATAAAATCTAAAGATTTAAAAGGAACAAACCTGCTCTGAAACAAAAATTATGCCAGATCTTGGTGCATCCTTCTGAAGGAGGTACAGCATAACACTAAGTCTTTCCTTTTTACTACAAATCTGCAAGAAATAATGGACAAATGATTTTCATCTTTATATTTATGGCACTAATTTTTGATAGTGTTGTTATTTTTATGATCATTACTCATCATTGTCTTCATCATTAGCTTTAACTAACCATTTGAGTTCATTTTTGGGAATCCTGCCTTCTAGTGTGTGCCCATTAACTCTAACTTGCTTAAATTTTTTGTATGTATTTTTTTTATAGTTTTTTATTAAAAACAAGTCTCATGATTTGTGATTATACTGAATAAAAATAGTATTCTGAGAGTAATTTAATGGCTAGTACTACTCTGTGTTCCATTCAAAAAAAATTATAGCTCTGCCCCTAACACTATTTCTCACTAATTTCTCAGAAAAATAACTATATTTGGCATGCTTAAATCACTTGATTCTTCATTCAATAATATTAACTTCAATAAGTGTTAATTGCACTACACAATCATTTTGCACTCTATATTTCCAAATTATTTCATATATTTAACATTTTCTTTTCAGCCACACAACTTGATTACTAAGGACTTCTTTGTTGCCTAACATTTCAATGAGAAGAATTTAAGGGAGATAAACTATACATTAAAGTAAGAAAATCCAACACTGTCATTAAAATTAATATGATCTAACCGCACCAAGAGACTGTCATTCTAATGGAAAGTTAAAAGAAAATAAAGAATTAGGTATTTGTCCAAATAAATACTCCTTCAAAGAAAACAAGTTTGAATGAAGAATTCTTTAGAAAAAAAATGTATAATTAAGGGTCTTACCGCAAAACTATGATGCAAATGGGAAGGCATGGGCTCTATGGGGTTCACGTGGATGTGCACAACATCATTCTATATCAAGGAAGGAAAGGAAAATGTTTAAGTTTCACGGGAATAATGACATAATATTTCTGCTATCTGGCATAGGAATTCTCCATTGAAATATAACTTAAAAAGACAAAAAGTAGATGCTGAAGACAAAAGCTTAGTTTGGGACGGCTTTCTTCTTGCTTTCTAAAACAGCTTTCTAATACAAAAAGTTCTTGAATTTGAAAAATTTTGTACTAGAAAGTCATTTTAAAAAGCAGTATGAAAATCGTCCCAAACGAAGCCAAAAACTACAAAAACACAAACCTTGGTCCACTTATGTTGTACACAGTCATAAAGGAAGCGATTGTGCTGAGGAATAGACGCACTAGCAAAAATTGTTTGGCGCCTTTCTATTGAAGAGTGAGATGTCAATAGCTTTCGAAGGGCATACACTTGCTTCGATGAATTGAACATAAAATCAACCTTCAAAAATAAAGCAGTATTTTAAAAATGGAAAAGCTTAACCATATAGCACATATATATGACTGCTTTTGAATTTCGATCCAAAAATTCAATAGCCAATTATTATGCCAATTGTAAAGCTTGAATGCTTAAACCAAATACCCTCAGAAAAAAATTATAATGCAGAAGTGAGACTGCTTGTGTCAATTACTATTAGGGTCTACAGTTTCTTAATGCATATCTAGAAAGAGAAGCACAACAATAGGCCAAAAAAATCATAAAACAAGTAATTCACGCAAAATGATAATATAAAGATCACCCAAAACAAAAAATACGCAAGAAATTTTAATCAATAAAACACACGTGATAATCAAGGTTCATGCTGCAATAATAAATCCAATTACAATACATCAGACCAAATTTAGAATAACAGTTGTGAGAAAAAAAAAGGTAAAGAAATCATAGTGACACTGATGCGTTCCGCCTCCGATCAGCAGAGGGAGGGCCGGCGACCTATAATATTATGCATATATCCTAAGATATATATTAGAATATAATATATGATATATATATTATAAAATATACTTATTATATGTATTATAATATATATATTATATAATATATTAGAAATAAAGAGAGAAGAAGAATAGGGAAGTTCAGAGAAGGAAGCCCGATCGGGCTAGGGTAAGATCGGAGGCCACGCACAGAGTCGGGATCCCTTAGTCAGCGGCGGAGGCGGTAGGTCGTCGACGGGATTTAGCCGGAGATGCGAGTGCAGGTCGGTGAAAGGCGTTTGGGTTGGCTTTGATCGCGAGAAGAGGGCACGACGGCTTCGGTGGCTGTAGTCGGAAGTTGGCCGGCGAGGCTGGACTTGGCTTGCTCGACGGAGGCTGTAGGGTCTTCGACTGAAGCCGAGATTAAGATCGGGAGAGATCTCGCCTGAAGGAAGTAAGTCCCGAAATCCTTTTCTTCTCTGTATGCGTGAGTCTCTGCGTCTGTTTGTCTGAGAGCGTCTGTCTGAGAGCGTGAGCGTGAATGAGGGAGAGTTTCCTATTTTGAGTTGTGAGGAGCGACGGTTTTGCCGAGAGGAGTGTGATCGTGGGCAGTTATGTGCGGTTTGATCGTGGCTGAGGTGGAGTTAGTCGGGTTCTCCGACAGTTAGAGGTCAACAAGACCTTGTCCTTCTCGAAGTGGACAAATTGTATCTTGTTTCTTTTGAATTTCTAATGCAAAGGTTCTTGTTCTTCCTCTCATCCCTCTTGTGTTTATTTTTCTTGGATTTGGTGGAGAAATCTTTTCTTTGAAGGAGCATTAGGGCAAACCCAAACTTGGGAACCCTAGGGCGTATCAAGTTGGTATCAGAGCTCTCGATCCTAGACGGCATGGCATCAAAGAAGGTAGAAGTTTTGGAGGGGGAGATGAGCCAATTGAAGGAGGAAGTGGGAGAGAAGCTTTCGTCGTTGGAAGGAAAATTCTCATCCCTAGAGGAGAGATTTGGGGGAATGGAAGAGATGATCCGTAAATTGGTAGACGCCCAAGTTGCTCAATCAAATCCTAAGGAAAAGGGGAAATCGCCGATGTCAAACCCTAACCCTAATTTCTCAATTAGGGAAGATGGAGCAAGCCAACC